>NC_136502.1:113601558-113611558 GCF_053919585.1 Euprymna scolopes
TCTATCTCTATTTTCATGCCAAGTGCTCGACTGAACAATCTATGGTTCCCTCTTGCCAAACTTTTACAGAAAACTCTCGACTAGCTACAACCACTATATATTTTCCCCACTCTCTATCTGTGCCTAAATCTAAACGCAGATTTCATCCACAAAGCTTCTTTCTGTCTATTCCGCTGGCTTGCTTTCCGATTGAACACAACATGGTAGCCTTCAAATCCAATGTAAACAAGTTCCTGTTAAGCCGTCCCCATAAATAATCAAATTTCTACAGAATTTACACCATTAACGATTACTACACTACCTTATATTTATTAACCTGTATCCTCGAGTGGCCTTCGGGCCTTGATAAGTCATGACTACCAAGTAAAAAACAAAACAAAAAGTAAAAAAAAAATCGATATAAGGCGACTTGCTGTCACTCAGATCTCAAGGAAAACTACTCGTTTTTATCAGCGATGAATCTTTGGTAATGGCTGCCGGTTAAACTTGAAGAGAGTAATAATAGAGATGCTGCTGCTGATGATGATGATGGAAATAAAAATAATAATGATGCTACTGCTGCTGATGATGATGATGGTGCTAATGATGACAAATCAATAATGTTCGATTGTGAAACCGTCCAAGCAAGCTCCCTGCCGACATTTAATCGAGGTTATATTTGGGTAAAAACAATCATTTGATAGAGATCTTGGGAGACTTGCCCAAAAAAAAGTGCTGTGAATTCCGCATAGAGAAATCACAACGATAGAGTGTTTCAAATGGAAGAAAAACAAAATTTGTCGATTGTGTAAAAACTTTAAGAATCAACATTAACCTGAATTTAAACAAAATATTTGTCAAGCGACGAAACAGGAAAACAAGTCAGGCTTAAAGGAAAGGGGAAAAAATGGGACAATTTTCTGAAACATTTATATAAAGATCCGAAAGTGCTGCATGGATTTCTGGAAAAAGAAGTCAATCTAATATATACAACAAAGTTAGTCTGTTTTTTTTTATCGTAGTTAATTTTCTTTTTACAAAATTAATGTTTGATTCTGTTTAGTCAATTTTTTTTGTAGATCGTTGAACGATGTTTTTAACAAAACAATGTATGAAGATATGAGTGTTGACAGACGTGATAAAATGACGTGATAAAATGACGTGATAAAATGACGTGATAAAATGACGTGATAAAATGACGTGATAAAATGACGTGATAAAATGACGTGATAAAATAGAGTTGAATGTAATGCAAACAAATTTAAAAGTGAAATAAATAAGAAAAAACATGGAAGAAAAGTTAATATAGTAAAACAAAAAAGGAAAGAAAAAGAAAAAAATAAACAAAAAGGAAAAAAGAAAAAAAGGAAAAAAAAGGAAAGAAAACGAAAAATAAGAAAAGAAAGAAAAAGAAAGAAAAGTGGAAAGGAACAAAAAAAAATGTGTTTCGATTTAATTTTTTCCAAAAATACTTTACCTGCTTCGGAATATTTTTCCTCTCGTAAATGAAGATTTTTGGATAATGACCTAGCTAGCAGAGCACAAAGAGAGCCAAAACGTATTGATATTCTTTTTGTTTCCTTTCTCTGAGAGAGAGAGAGAGAGAGAGAGAGAGAGAGAGAGAGAGAGAGAGAGAGAGAGAGACGTGGCTCAACCTCTTGAATTCATCGTGACACTTTTTCATTTTCTTTCTTGAAAGATTGTAATGTTGGGTATGGGGTAGCCAAACCAGCTGCTAATGTTGCTCTGCTTTTTATTGAAACCAACCGAGAGTTCTTTTTAGTATCTTCGCTGTTCCCTTTGGTGCAATTGTCTGGATTTCTTTTGCACTTGGTTCACCAGGAATATTAGTTAGGTAGGACTTCAGGTTCTTCTTCATAAGCCCTGTAGCACCTATACTAACTGGTATGATTGATATCTCCCTAAGATTCCAGTTTCTTTTCATATCATACATGAGACCTTGATATTTGGTCTGTTTCTCCCTTTCAGCTCTGTTCAGACCTCCATCATTAGGAACACTCACTTCAACCAAGGTTCCCACTTTCTCTGACTTATTCCATATTGAACTTGGTTGGTGTGTCGTTTAGAATATTTCAGAATTTTTTTTAGATGAGGAATGATTATTTGTATTGTTTGGTTTATTCGAATAACTGTTCTAATATTGGATTCGCAACATTTAGAAAGCAAGTTACCCTTCACCCCTCCCCTCCGCACAGTGGGTTAAATAAAATGTCCCATTAAAAATTCCGTACAGGTTATCAAGTTTGACAAGATGCATTTGAAGAAGGCGGGGAGTTACATCAGCCGAAACGTTATGAGAATAACGTACAAATTAAGAAAATATCTATGCAAATTCAATTTAACATTATATATAAATTCTTAATGCTGCAATATTTTAAGATATAAATTTATTATATTTTTTACTAGAATATTTTTTCTTTTCCAGTTTTCACTAGTTCCTTTTACTTTTCTAAGTTGAATCTTAACCATATTAATTTTTATATGCAAGGAAGTGAGCGACGATTTTTATGGCTGGTTTCAATAGCAACCACGTCGCTTCAGCGACTACTGTTGTTACTAATTCATTGTTGCCGTGAAAAGAGAAATAACAAGTGAAACAGAGAGAATGAAAGCATGAAAGGGAGATAATTAGGGGGATTTTATTGAAAGCAGACGAGTGCCGTACATTGTTATTACATATGTGTTTATGGGGGGGGGAAATAAGACTGAAATTAAACAAAGAACAAGTGAATTTATTGGAAGGCTGGAAAAATCATGGATTGCAATAGAAAAATGCGAGAATGAAAAGTAATATGGTACAGCTTAAACATGAAAAAGTAAAGGACTAGTTGTTGAAACTGGAAAAGAAAAAGACAAGATATTCTAGTAAAATATATAATAAATTTATAACTTAAAATATTGCAGCATTAACAATTGATTACATAATGTTATAAATTGAATTAATAAAATTCTTAATGCTGCAACATTTTAAGTTATAAATTTATTATATTTTTTACTAGAATATCTTGTCCTTTTCTTTTCCAGTTTTAACAACTAGTCCTTTACTTTTCTATGTTTAAGCTTAACCATATTACTTTCCATCCTTCCAAACAATATATATATATGTTTAGTCGATTATATTTCACATTATTTTCATACCAGTCATTTAATTTATGAAGCTCGCTATAACTACAGAACATATACAAATAAATGATAAAAGTTTATATTCCAAATTTCAAGATGTTGACCATCTTACTATTTATTACATTTATTTATTGTTTTATTGATTATTTATTATTTTACTTATTAACATTTTATAAAAAGAGAATGGGTGTAATAATTGCATGAATGATTTTGCGCTTATTGCATGAATGATTGCACATTTCAACGTACTTTAAGTACGGTGAAATGCACAATTTTGGACAGCACCTGTTTCGTAGCGCAGAATCATTCATGCAATTATTACGTCACTTTTTAATACACACACACACACACACACACACACATATATATATACACACTCTTATAAATTCATTTTTCTTTTGTGTGTAGTGATATTCATATTAAAATCCCTCTTTTCTATTTATTTAAAAAGAAAATACAATTTTCCTATATATGGGTCGTGGAATTGCATTCACTAGCAAAAGATCTAGCTAATTTGCATATTCTTTTAAACATTCATTTTAATTAATTCCCTATTAGTTGCTTCGGTTTTTCAACGGGATAATCATATCTAGTTAACTATTACGTGTTATTATATTCATGCAAATATTCTACATGATTTATACTTGCATAATATTTGCGTAAAAGTTTATAGTAAACACAAAATTGTTTCCATATATATTTATGTATACGTATATTTTTGTTTAACAGATTTTGCCTACCCAACACCTCCTAGAGTTTTTGTTCTACAGACATGAAACTTTATATATAAGGTATTTGAATCCATGCAAAACTTTATATTTGGGTTTTAGCCTGAAAAAAACAGTGCAAAAGTGTGAAAATTTAAAAAAATGAAATTTGCCGGGTGATGGTAAAACGCTGGCATTACGAATGCATAATGTAGTAGCTATTGGTTTATGTTTTAATTTTTAGCCCTGCAGTAAACATGTTTTCATGGCCCAGTCATTGACAGCGGAGGCAAAATAAATCGTGAGCTGAACGTTTTGGTTTCGGTTCTCGGTGGTGGCGCATGAGTCTTTTTTTTATATACTTTTTAAATCATTTCTATATATTGAATCCAGTCAATCTCTCTCTCTCTCTCTCTCTCTCTCTCTCTCTCTCTCTCTCTCATATATATATATATATATATATATATATTTATATATATATGTATATATATATATGTATATATATATGTATATATATATATATATGTATATATATATATGTATATATATATATGTATATATATATGTATATATATATATATGTATATATATATATGTATATATATATGTATATATATATGTATATATATATATATATGTATATATATATATATATATATATATATATATATATATATATATATATATAAAAGTGAAAATGTCTGTCTGCCTTTTCTCTATGGTAGTTAAGGAAGACTATTATACAGAAAGGCATTACTTTACATATTCACACTTTTTAATATATACATATGCACATAACCTTATGAACCCGAGCAAAGCCGGGCAGAACTGCTATTATCTATAAAAGTGAACGTGTCTGTGTGTGCGTCTGTGTACATTTCCCTACGCAATAACTCTGTCAATTTTAAGTCTACAGACTCGAAATTTGATATACAGAGTACTAAGATTTGCGAAAATCTTTGTGATCGGGTTTCGGCCAGAAAACTGGCTGTTAAGGGGTCAAAGCTCAACGATTTGACCTTTGAGAAATCTACCAAACTCCTCCGCCAATTTTGGGTATAAAGAATTGAAATTTTAGATATAGATTTATTGAACATGGATCTAACTTAATCACTTTATTTGAGCCCAAAACAATAAATGTTAACGTGTCATAATAGAGGTCACAGTTACAAAAATTGATCGTTTTTTATGCTCAACATACACCTCGAAACACCCGGGCAACGCCGGGCTGAAATGCTAGCATATAAATATATATATATACTTATATTATATATATATATATATATATATATATATATATATATATATATATATATATATATATATATATAATGGAGGGTTGTTTGTGAATTATATTAATGATTCCATAGGTGACATTATTCTTGGGGCCATCATGCATTATCGTAATGTTTTTATCGTATTTCGTTTTACAAATGAATCCGTTGTATTAAGCTGTTAAATTATTAGGAATGAGTGAAATTCAAAAAAAAAAAATTTGATCTTTTAATATTTAGTAGTTTGAGATCAGTAGCAGCAGTTTATTTTATTCTTTCAACGTTTCTGTTTTGTATTTATGCGGAAAATATTTTATCATTGACTGACTAAGGCATGAAGTCCTTTTCTTGTTATCGGCTCATGCAACGTGAGCGATTGTTAGCGAATATTGGATCAATAAAATGAATGAAAAGATTGCAACCAGACGAGAAAAATTGAGGACAGGGGAAAAAGAGAGAGTAAAAAAAAAAAAGAAAATATAAAAAGAAAAAGAAGTTTTGAAGGAAATTAATGAAATACAAAAGGAAAGGAAAAAAGAAAATAATTGAAGGGAATACGAAAGATGAGGAAGGAGAGGGAAACTCAAGATTGAAATGAAAAGATGGAAGAGATGTGTATTATTTGGATTCTTTGGCCTACTGTTCTCATCTTGAGTCTCATTTTCATAACATTTCGGTCGACGTAACTTCCGACCTTCTTCACGTGTATCTTGTCGAACTTGAGTAGTTTTCTGTTAGACTCGGAAATCTGCACGGAATTTCAAACGGACACATCTGAATAAGGTCGAAGATTACATCGGCCGAAACGTTGTGAAAATGACACTCAAGGAAGATCCCATGTAATTCGAATAATCAGTCCTCATCTAAAAAATTCAAAAACATAATGGAAGAAATTTATTTAGAATAAAAACAATAAAATGCATAAACGTAAGAAAAATAGAGTTGAATGAAATGAAAAAAAAATGTTTAGTAAAAAAGAAAAAACACATGGGAGATAAGGAAAAAGTTAAATTCAAACAAAGAAAGAAAAAAGTAAAGAACAAAGAAAAAAGGAAAATGTAAAAAAAAGGAAGAAAAGGCAGAAAAAGCAACAAAGGAAAAAAGGAAGAAAAATGAAAAGAAAGAAAAAATAAAAAGCAATAAGAAAAAGAAAAGAAAATCGCAATCCATGGATAAAATAAAGAAGTCCGTTCAAATTCTGAAAGATTCCCGAGTTCGACAAAATACAGATGAAGGTCGGAGACTACATCGGTACTTGTACAGTTTAATCAAGACATTAAAAAATGAAAATATCGAAAAAAATGTAAATTGTACGTATCCGTTTTGCACTGAAGATCTCCGAAAAAATTTTTTCACTTAATTTGATCGAATAGATTTTTTTTTTTTTGTTTTTTTTTTTACAGCGGGAAAAAAAAAACGTTTTTATGAGAGCGCGTTGAAGGCAGACATCTTGGATTAAAAAAAAAAAAAATTTTTTTTTTTTTTTTTGATTTTTTTTTAAATTTTGTTTGATTTAAAAAAAAAATTAATTTTGTTTGATTTTTTTAAAATTTGGTTTGATTTCTTTAAAATTTTGTTTGACTTTTTAAAAAATTTCGTTTGATTTTTTAAAAATTTTGTTTGATTTTTTTTTTCATTTTATGAACGCCACGGGGAGGCAACTCCATATAAAGCGCCGACACTCCCTCCCCATCTTTAATACTAGCTTTTCTTCGTAAAAATCGAACCTTTTGCTCGGCGTCATAACAAATTGTTTTTTCGCTGTAAATTAAGTGAAATTTTTTTTCAGAGAACTTCATTCCATAACGGATACGTACAATTTAAACTTTTTTTTCGATATTTTAATTTTTAATGTCTTGATTAAAATGTACAAGTACCGTTACATTTACTGAAACGTCGAGAAAATAGAACTCAAGATGAAACCTCCTAATAATATAAATAATTATCATATCACAAATTCAAAAAATAATGAAAGAGATTTATTGAAAATAGAAACAAAAGGATTGAATGAAAACATGGATGATGAAATTCAAAAAAAAAAAAGAGAAAGAAATTAGAAAGGGACATAAAAAGAAATAAAACACGGAAGAAAAGAAAAACTTAATAAATTTAAAACAAAAAGAGAAAAAGAAAAAGAAAGGAAAATGGAGTAAAGAAACGAAGAATTTAAAAAAAAAATAAAACAAAACTAAAATAAAAAAGAGGAAACATTAAAATATGTGACCAAAATAAATGAAGAGATAAAAGGTGAAATATTGGAGGGGAGAATTATATATATATATACAGCGGAGTTACTATCTTTCAAAGCATATCTGAGAAAATTGACCAAGTCCTTTCTACTTATCCTTCAGCTAACATTCACATATGTGGAGACTTCAATGTTCACAACGTCGAATGGTTGACCCACTCAAACAAGACCGATGATGAGGGGAGGTTCTGTCATGATTTCTCCATTGCCTATGACCTCACTCAGATTGTTCAGGAACCTACCCGTGTGCCCGATAATGACGGCCAGTATGCGAGCCTACTAGACCTTTTTCTCACAACTTGCCCTGAACTATGTTCAGTTTTTGTTCTGTCGCCTCTTGGATCTTCCGACCACTCTGTTGTATCAATCAAGATAAAAATGAAATGTAATAAGTCCCCAGACGTACCTCTTCATCGTACAGTATATCGATACACTAAGGCTTACTGGGATAGCTTCCGTACATTTATATCTGATCTACCTCGGCATTCCATGTTTAAAAAGGATGTGTCCTCTATAGTATTAGACCTAACTGAATGGTTAATTGTAGGTATTGACCATTTCATACCCTCTAAAAAGTTTCAGCAAAAACCTAACAGCCAGCCATGGTTCTCTCCAGAATGTGCTGCTGCCATTGCGCACAGAAATCACTTTTTCCACTGCTTCAAACGTAATAGATGTATGGAAACTAAAGCCGTTTTCAGGACTGCCAGCAACCATTGTAAGAAAGTAATAAGGAACGCAAGAGTGTTGTATGCTCAATCTGTTAAGTCCAAAGTAGCTGAGCAGCGGCTTGGTTCCCACCAGTTTTGGCAAATAGCAAACAGAATCCTGAACAGAAGCGTGTGCTCCATCCCAACTATTATCAATGGACCTGAGGTAATCTCGTCAGCATCAGACAAAGCCAAACTCTTTGTCAAGAACTTTGCAGCTAATTCTACCCTTTGCGACCAAGACCGCCAACCCCCAATATTTCCTCCTGTATCAGAAAACACGCTATGTGATATACGTATATCTGTATGTGATGTTGCGAAGCTAATCAAAAACCTTGATTCGAGTAAAGCAACTGGCCCTGACGGTATTCCAATTATAGTACTCAAAAAACTTCAACCTGAATTAGCGCCCATACTTACAAAACTGTTTAAACGTTGTCTTAAGGAGAATAGTTTCCCATCTCCCTGGAAAATCTCATCAGTATGCCCTGTATTTAAGAATTCAGGTGATCGCTCATCCCCCTCTCAGTACAGGCCAATAAGTCTCCTGTGCATCATGAGTAAGTTGCTAGAATCTGTGTTAAATACAGAAGTAATCAAACATCTCAACAAAAATAACCTTCTTAGTGACACTCAATATGGTTTCCGTTCTGCTAGATCTACAGCAGATGTCCTTACAGTTATATCGCATAGGATTAGCAAATCTCTCGACGGTGGCAATCTTTCTAGGGCAATTGCTCTTGACATATCTAAAGCCTTTGATAGGGTATGGCATAAAGGTTTACTTCATAAGATCGCTAGCTATGGTATAGCTGGAAAAGTCTTCTCAATTATTAAATCATTTCTTTCTGATAGGTTCATAAGAGTAGTAGTTAAGGGGCAAAAATCAGAAGCTCACAGTATTAATGCCGGTGTCCCTCAGGGATCCATCCTGGGCCCAACTCTTTTCCTGATCTACATTAATGATCTTCCAAATCATATCCTTACATCATTTGTAGACATTTATGCTGACGACACTACCATTTATGGTAGCACATCTAAGACAGTAAACGACCAAGTTCTCTCCAATTCTCTCTCCTCTGATCTTGAGCACGTAGTACAATGGGGAAAGGAGTGGCTGGTTACTTTTAATGCATCTAAAACCAAGCTTCTCTCTTTACATCATCAACATTCTAATTCACATTTGTCATCAATTGAAATGAATGGCTCTCGTCTTCAGGAGGCCTCAAGTTTTGACAAGCTTCTGGGCTTGACCATTACTCCTGATCTTAAATGGAACACGTATATCAAATCTGTTGCCAAGGCCGCTGGAAAAATGGTGGGATCTTTCTATCGATCCAGTAGATATCTCACTGCTGATGCTATTCTCTACCTATATAAGAGCCAGGTACGTCCAAGGATGGAATACTGTTGCCACATCTGGGCAGGAGCTGCTAGAAAGGACTTGTCCTGCCTTGATAGAGTTCAAAATAGACTTCGTAGCCTCGTAGGAGATGTCCTTTTCTCCTCCTTGCAACCTCTATCTCACAGAAGAGATGTTGCGAGTTTGTCTCTGATGTATCGTTATTTTCATGGAAAGTGTTCAACTGAGCTTCAATCTATGGTCCCCCCTCGCCAAACTTTCACAAGAAACACTCGTCTAGCTGTAAACACTATCAATAATTTCCCCCACTCTTTATCTGTGCCTAAACCTAAACGTAGATTCCATGAACAAAGCTTCTTTCTTAGAACTGCACGCCTGTGGAATTGTCTTCCGTTTTCCTGCTTTCCGGCTGACTACAATATGGTTGTGTTCAAGTCCAAAGTAAATAAGTTCTTGATGAGCCGTTCCATATAAGTTATTAAATTTACCAAATTTTCATTACTAATGATTACTATATTGACCAATTTCTACTGTACACTCTTTAACCCTTATCCTTGAGTGGCCTCTGGGCCTTG
>NC_136502.1:113616558-113639058 GCF_053919585.1 Euprymna scolopes
TATATATATATATATATATATATATATATATATATATATATGACAAATAAAAGTTCATAGTTTTTGTTCAGTAATTAAGTTGTTTCTCGGTTCTGAAAAAAAAACGTGATCCTTTTCCATTTTTTTTATCATTTATACTAAAACTCGAGTGCTTTCAAACAATGTCATGCCTTTAAGATATGACACTTAAAAAAACATTTGTAAAGAAGAATCACAAGTGAAAAACTATTATGCTTATTTTAGACTACCTGGAACAAAAGTGTAACATATTTCTATTAAAAATTCTATTTCTTTATTACTCCATCTATTCGTCTCTCTACCTCTTTATCTTTCTCTCTTTTCCCCCTCCCACTTTCTCATCCTTCTCTGCAAACCCATCTTTCTCCTCTACCCATCCCATTCTTCTCTAGTTAGACATACACACACATACACACAGACGACTCTACTTCATATAATAGATTCCTCACTGAATCAGTCAGTATTTTCTACTAAATTAGTACATAAGAACACTAGAAAAACCGCCCTCCTCTTGACGTACTCTGGCCTAGTTGACCCCCAGAGAATAAATAATGTTTTCTAAAATTAAATATTATTTGAAAACCGACTCAGTTGATCCTCAGAGAATTAATATTTTTCTTTTAAATTTTAGATAATATTCATTTGGAGCAAGGCTGACGAACAATATTCCAACTTTGTGGATGTTTGTTTTGTAGGCTCTGTTTTTTTTCTTTTAACTGGACATACAAACATACGCACAGGCAACTAGGAGAGAACTTGAATGCCTACCGGGAGAGAACTTGAATGCCTACTAGACACTATCCCAGAGTGTATAAGGTCTCTCTATACAAGGGTTTTTCAGAACAACCTGGCATGAGGATACTTTTTTTTCTATAGAAGTAAACCCTAACCAAATATTCAAAATCACATATTATTCGCTGCCCAAATAAGATCTCCTCACTATGGCTTACCAACATTAGCTTTTCCAAGGAATGGTGCACCTTCTCCAAGTGATGTTACCTCAAGTAACAGCACGAAGCTGGATACTCCACCAGACTAGATAAATTCTTGTCCTGGAATTCAGTAAGACCAAGAGACCAAAACGAAAGATGTACTACAACATATGAAAATGGTTAATTGGGGAGAGGAAGATTATGTTCTCAATTTCTTTACTAACTCAGTGTTTGAGATACAGAACTTAAATGGAACATCGAATATCTATGTATCTCATATAGACTTCAAGTATTGTTGGCCTTTGACGTCTGAGAACTTTGACTGAAGTAAAATAAAACAAAAAAGGCAACTGCTCTTTATATGATAAATGAGAAATCTAAGCAATATCAAACATTTACATTCATTGCATTATTCAGACGACTATTATCTGCTTCGTTGTTAGATTGACAACGTTTCAGCCAAACTAAATACCAAAAGATTGTAATTTCGTACAGGTTACAGAGCTTGTCATAAAGATTCCCATGCGTGACTAGAAGTTTTCCAAGGTCAAACGATGCGTTTGAAGAAGCTCAAAATTGATACAAAGCGAAACGTTGGGAGAATAACAATCATGATCAAGATGAGAACAATAGTTCAAATAATCATCTCACAAAATTCATGGAGTTGCAGTCAATTGAGTTGGGAGTGAGGTGCAGACGTTGAGACGTTGTAAAGTTATAGAAGTACAAGACAACCACTTTTTGGTGTCCATGGAGGTATAACACAGAGCTAAGCCCTTGCTATTATATAGTATTCCTGCAGCTACTCATTCCACCAAACATTGCAATAGCCATCTGAATTGAGTCCCTTTGTGAAAATGTAGAACAGTATGATGAAACCTTCACTGGAAACACACTCAAAGACCATCACAGTTTGAGGGAACTTGGTTTTCGTTACTTCTATGCATTTTCTGTATATTCTTCAGTTTTTATTAATTGATGAATAACAGAGAAACAATCAAGAAGTGAAATCAATGAAACGTGATATGGAATCCATTGAAATCTCCGGATGTAATGGCAGCTTAACGGCTTGTTGTTGGTTTCATACTTATAATTTGTTTGGTGTTGTGATCAACTCATGAGAGGTCAAAGGGTCATAGACTTTTTTTCTGCCAATCATTATTATTTAAATAAATATTTGCTGGAAATTGCAGTCCTTTAGTTTAAGTGGTTCATTTGATGTTTTAGAATCATTCAACAGGAAAGTAAAATGATTTGAAAAATTGTTTCTTCTCAAAAATTGAATTTAACAAATATATTTAAAAGAAAAAAAGAAAAATCATAAAATATGCGTTCGTACAGATTTTTCAACTAGCTTAAATGATAGTCTAAAAGAACACGCCTATCGATTCCTAGCACATGGAGAGATTTTTGTAACAGTGGTGGAAACGCTTGTGCTGAGTTACATATCTTGCAAGAATTTAGAAATGGCTTGTAGAGCTACCTGGCATTTTTTTTACACGGTGGTCACCACTCATCAAGGCCCGGAAGCCACTCAGGGATAAGGCATTATCCAGGATCATAAAAACTAAATAGTTAGTGTTAGTTTCTGAACCCCAAAAATGAAATTCTTTTTTTATATGAGGAGTAAAAGAATAAAACTTATGACACCTTCAGAGCACTACCGAAGGAGGATAACTTCAGAGCACAATTAACGCTAAGTGTCTCCCACTTTCCTTTCTTTGTAGTTAATAAATAATAAATTGGCGCCCTTCACTCATTTCCGGGGATGTCAAAATTAAAACATTAAAAATTGTGTTTGATTCTTGTTAACATCCAATGATATAAATGGCGATTTCACTCCCGAAAGATGAATCGTTTTTTTTTTTGTTTTAGATATTACTCTTCTTGAGTTATGCTGATCAAAAATACCAACATTTTAAGAGTTTGTCGTGTATTTTTAAAAGTTTAGGCTAGATGGCTAGCTAGGGCAGCTTGTTATTGAACAGTGAACTTTCAGAAAAATGTAATTGCAAAATAAAGGTATATTGCCCTCTGCAAAATAACTGTTTAGCTAGAAGTATACTCTACTAAACAACTGCAAAATCGGAAGACAAAAGATTATAATTAACAAGATATACTAATCATAAAAACATATGTAATTAAAAAACATATATATATAACTTTCTAACAATTTTAAGAATTTTTAAGTTAGAGGACAGTTTCTAATAAATGAATAGAAAATCTTAAATGGGTGCTAGGATATGTTAATTTTTAGAGTCTATGTAGATTATGTTTGAACAAGAAACAAGTAATCTTCAAATATTAACAATTCAAAAAAGTTGCTAAATAATAGAGATGAAAAAATCATAAACGGTAGATATAATAATTCCTTTTTCTTTTTGTAATAATAAAAAAATCTGATAGCTTTATTCGTTACAAAATACTTATCATATTTAGCTTCTAAAACCTTTTGTATAATATATGAATGCAGTTATTTCTATTTATAAACCAGTTAATTGATTTAAGAAGAATGAAAAACTATATTTTATTTTGTTTTTCAGATGCACAATCCTAATTCCAATGTTGCCAGAAATCTGTCGGGAAGTGATGAATCGTTCGGAAGCAGACTCTAATTCACTTTCGAAACTCAAAATTGACTCTGACAGATGAATCATGGGAAGACTAAATGGTAAACTCTAAAGAGGACATTCCTTTACAAGGTATCATATGAAACTTTATGACAAATCATAAATTAGTGAAACAATAATGGATATGTCGAAGATAATCTTACTCTGTGTCAGAAGAAATTAACAAATCAGTAATTTAAGTCTATACACACGGTGTATATATACACACCAATAATTTTATATATACATATAACATACACAGTATGTATATATGCAGTGTATATATATAGAGTGCATATATATATATATATATTCAATTAATTTTCTTGAAGTCATATATTTGGATTTTACCGTCACTGGATTATTTATCTTCCACCAAACTATCCATTTACGTGTAATCACCTTTTTCTTCGCCATATTCCCTATGCTTCACTTTTTTGTTATCAAGTAAGATCTTTGACTTACTTGTTGTTTCATCAAATACTTTTGCATGCAAAATCCGATCCCGCATTTTGCTAATTCCTACCCTCTGATGAGAAGGAAAGTATTTCTTCGAAACTCCACGGATTAAGGACTATCCACTTATTTAGTGTTTCCTTTTCAGATTAAATATGTTTTTAACTCTTTTTCAAAGTTTTTTTTAACATGTTTTATTAACTATTTGCTCTTATATATATATATATATATATATATATATATATATATATATATATATTGTTACGTTCAAATTGTGTAACAATTAAAAATATGGACGATATTTTTCTTTATTTTCAACAATAACAAAATAAACAAATAAGGTGATTCACAAATATTTACAACAATAACAAAACAAACGAAAAAAGAGGTCAGTTAACAAAAATACCGTTATTTTGGATTACTACTATCTATCACAAATTAAACTACGGCTTGTTGAAACACGAGGTCGATAACTGGAACGAGGAGGTGGAGGATTACGAGGGTAAGGGAGGAAGTCCAAATCAGGTAGTTACCCCGATTCAATGGACCTATCCCTCGTGTTCATAAACGAGAAAGTATATATTCAATTTTCTAGGCCTGGCTAGTTCATATAAACATAATCGAACTTCAAGAAATTTAAAGTTTAAGGTGGACTCTTGAAACTACCGTTCCCAGTGAAGCAATCCTTTAATTTAATTTAAACCCAAGGTTCACCGAACCCTTACACTTTCCTGGCTTATTCTATATATATATATATATATATATATATATATATATATATATATATATATATATATTAATCTGTGTTTTTTTTATCTGTGTTTTGATATATGGATATATATGCGTATTTATATATATATATATATATATATATATATATATATATATATATATATATATATATATATATATATATTCTTTATTTTTCTTTATTTTTTACGGGACCACTAACCCCTCACTCCTCAACCCTATTTCCTGCAACTCTGACCCCCCCCCCACTTGTCTGTATCCCTTTCTTTTATGCACCCTTAATAATTAGTATTAACTGTATTTTCATTATTATTGTTGGTAGTAGTGGTGGTTATGTTGTGTTACATGATAAAAGGGCTGTGCACTTTTCATGTAAGTAAAAAAAAAGGGAATTAGTTAAATGTAAATATGAAATAGGTTAGTCAAGGATTCGAACTTGCGAAGATAGATTTGGAATTGAAAATTCCAATCATAAGTTAAAATAAATACAGAATGTTATTGAAATAAGGAATTGCAATTGTTTAGCTTACATATCTGTATATGGAAATGGAATGTAATAATGAAATTTGTTTTTGTGAAAATTAAAATAAGGAATTTAATCGTCAATTGAAATTGTAAACATATTTTGTAGAAAGGTTATTTGAAAAATAGGTTACTGAACTCGGGGTCATGTCAAGTTTGGCAACGTGACGCATGTCATCCGACGTGCTTTATGAGCACATGTTTAATCATGCGATGACGTGACGAGTTCTCAATATAGGTAGAGTTTTTAGATGCAGTCGGGGAGGAAGAGGGGAGAAGAGCCTAGAGAAACATGCTGATACCAAACTTTTGAAGCGCAGGTTAGAGAAGAAAAAACAATGTAAAAAAACTTTGAATTCCTCAAGCGAAATCATGGACCAGTCATGAAATAAAGGACGTCATCATCTTTGTGTACCTGCGTCTTCGTGTTGTTATTCAACAGAAAAGGTATTGTCCATTTATATTATAAGAACTTTGTGAAAATCATCATCTCAAAAATAGGTGAGAAATATATGCATCAATATTTATAGAAACACTCCCGTTCATACAGAACTGTATCTCTCTTTATATATACCTGTTTATGTCTCCAATATGCTATCTCTTACAACATGAACATCTTAAGACATATGAACACTCAACACATGAACACTCCTAAGACTGTCTCTATCACTCTAAGACTCTCACAAATATGAACAACAACAAATAACATCAGTCCTCTTCGAATAAGAATTACATAACACATACGAATATTTGGTGCCGTATTTGATATTCTAAATAACAGTTGGAGGTAGTAGTAGTAGAAGTATTGTTACTACTATCTTTATTATTATGATTACTGCAGTGTTTTTTAACGCTATTACTATTGTTATTATTATTATTGTTTTTATCATTATTATTATTATTATAATCATCATTATAATTGCTGTTATTATTATTATCCCCGTTATTATCCCCGTCATTGCTACCATAACCGCTACCATTATCTCCATTTTCACTGTTAACATTAATTTTGAATTTACTTCTACCATACCTATTGGTAATATTATCTTTAATGTTTATTTTTAATGCTTACCTTTAATTTTGTCTTTATTTCATCTTTATTTTTATCTTCAATTTTACTTCTATTTTATTTTCAGCTTTATTATTACTACTATTATTATAATTTTCATTACTATTATCTTTCGTACTATTATAATTACCCTACTATTATTTGGTATATTTTTACCACTCTCATAAGTAGTAATGGTTTCCTTACTCCTCCATTTTGACATCAATATGTATACTTAACCTTTTGCATCAAGTTAACTCATAGTCATTGCCACCCTAATCTCCGACCGCCCCCTTATGATCATACTCCCTATATCATAACAGTAGAAACTTATAAATATATTGCAACATATTACCTTTCAGTTTTACACCTCCCAATTATAAGCGAATTTATAGCCGCCATTTGCCGTTTAGGTGGCACCAATCAAAATCAAAATTACCCACTCCATAGAAAATAGGCACCCCACAAACCATTAAAATAAATTACCACGCAGCAACAATACACCCCCTATTTAACCATAATACATATACCCCTGAATCTCAATACAATGTTAAAGACCATATATAATCTTATATATCATACTATATATAATACGCTTCTCCTTGTTTATTTAGAAGTCAATAAAGCTTCCCCCAACATTCTATAATTCCTCTTAAGCTCTTTCGTCCCTAATGAACCTTACGCTAGACGCCGCATCTTCCCCATGCTACCTAGCACCTTCTCTAC
Source organism: Euprymna scolopes (assembly GCF_053919585.1). Lineage (NCBI taxonomy): Eukaryota > Metazoa > Mollusca > Cephalopoda > Sepiida > Sepiolidae > Euprymna > Euprymna scolopes. The sequence continues at coordinate 113,623,620 of NC_136502.1, forward strand.
TCTTCTGATGAGAAGCATTAGGCTTCTAAATGCCCTGGCATAAAGAGTCCCTTCTATCCCCCAAATTTTGCCTGTATTCCATTATTAAATAAATGATCCATTCTATATCTACCTATATATAGTTTTGTGTCCTCATTTCATTCTCTTGTTGTCCTATTATATATATATATATATATATATATATATATATATATATATATATATATATATATATATATATATATAGTGTTGGAAGTTATTCAACCTTTAAAACTATATTTAAAAGAAAACATTTAAGTCCAGGCCCTTCGTTGAAATCTAATTTGCTTATAAGTCAATTAATATCTTGCAATCTCTTAATTAGTTTGCATCAGTTGTTTATATTATATATAAAATAATTATGTTTTTTGGGGAAAAAGAAATTCAGCAGAGTTCTCAATTATAAGGAAAATCCGAAAACAGGAGCATAGTATTTACACTTGGAAACACTTAAATGATACATATTAGTGGCCTGGTAAAGCTGCAAAGGAGACAACCAATCAAAAAACTCCGAAGCAAAATCCATCCCAAAACAGCAAAACTGAAGCTGGCCTGCTAGGACACTATATAAATTTATGCTTATTTGGGCATATTTTATTGGTTTGAAAATATAGGTTCTTTTTAACCAATTGTCATAAAATTTTAACCATAGAATCTATATATCTATAAAAGTGAACGTGTCTGTCTGTGTGTCTGTGTACATTTCCCTACGCAATAACTCTGTGTCAATTTTTAGTCTATAGACTCGAAATTTGAAATACCGGGTACTGAGATTTGGGAAAATCGATGTGACGGGTGTCAGCCAGAAATTTGGCTGTTAAGGGGTCAAATTTCAACGATTTGACCTTTAAGAACTCTACCAAACTCCTCCGACAATTTTGGGTCTAGACACTTGAAATTTTAGATTTAGGTTCCTTGAACCTGGATCTAACTTAATAAAGTGATTTGAGCCCGAAACAATAAATTTTAAGGGGTCATAATAGGGGTCAGAGTTTTTAAAAATTAACCATTTTTTTTTGTTTTTTTGCTTTTTTTGCACAGCATACACCTCCAAACACCCGAGCAACGCCGGGCACCCCTGCTAGTAGTATTATAATCTTCAAAAAGCCTGCAAATTTTCATGTAGTTTCGGCCCATAGAACCAAAAATATGAGCATTTCAATATTCAATTTGGCGACGGGTATAGATATATCCATATATAGATATCCCACTTTTGGGGGAAATTTTATAAGTTCGAAATCTCAGCAACTACTGATAAGAATTTAACAAATAAAGGCTCGTTGGAAAGCTAATGACCTGAATTTTGTAGTGGACTATGTTACATTTGCCCTTAATGTCGCACATTACTGTTTTAAGAAGTGGGGGATCACTTTTCTATATTAATTTGATGTAAAATAAGCACTGACTTTATGGCCATCTTGGCTATAAAGTGGATGTTCATTTTACGTTAAATTAATATAGAAAAGTGATCCCCCACTTTATAATTTCTTCATATCTTGAAAACTAATTGTTTCCTGGGAATTTTACTGTCATTTTCGTTTTCAGGACTCTCAAAGACCTATAATAGTTGTAATTTTAAAGGATTTTTCGTGGGTGAAAAGACACTGCACTTTTACCCTTGTTTCAATCATAGTCATTTGTTTTCCTAGTTTTGCATAGGAATTACAAAATATATGATATTTCCCCACAACCTCTGGCCTTGATGGAGGAGAGACTAAAAATTGCTGCTATGGTTTAAAATGATCTGAAATAACAGCAAGGGGAGACTTGATTCCAAACATTTCTCATATGTTATATCTCCCCTTCATGCATAAAGTAAATTTCACAGTGTATAAGGATTTTTGATACCGGACATATTCATAATCGTACCCTATTTCCAAAAGAGGGGAAATATAACATATGAGAAATATTTGGAGTCAAGTCTCCCCTTGCTGTTATTTCTGATTATTTGAAACCATAGCAGCAAGTTTTAGTCTCCCCTTTATCAAGACCAGGGATTTTGGGATATATATATATATATATATATATATATATATATATATATATATATATATTGTTTTTAAAATATAATTATCCACTGACATGTGTTTCGTCGTCTACGACTCATCAGAGTGGCTGAATATTACAAGATTCGAAAACTTGCATTTAGGTAAAACTGCACTTTCATATACATAATTGAATTCATTCAAAATGTATCGCAAAAACAAAGAACAAATAAATAACATCTACGTAAATCACGATATATCCAAGCAGAGTTGTCAGAGTACAAAATAGACTTCATGGCTTAGTGGGGGATGCCCTTTTTCTCTTCCCTGCAACCTCTCTCCCACAGAAGAGACGTTGCAAGCTTATCTTTGTTTTATCCTTATTTCCATGGCAGTTGCTCGTCTGAACTCCAATCTCTGGTCCCCCCCCACGCCAATCTTTTACAAAAAACACCCGTTTAGCTGAATCCACTGTCAAAAACTTTCCCCACTCTTTATTATGCCTAAATCAAAACGTAGATTCCATGAACAAAGCTTCTTTCTTAGAACTGCACGCCTGTGGAACTCTGTTCCGTCTGCCTGTTTCCCTCCTGACTACAACTTGGATGTCTTCAAGTCCAACGTAAACAAATTCCTGATGAACCGCCCCCCCTTAAGTAGATACTTTAAATATCCACACTAACGTACTGTACTTACAATAACCCTTATCCCTGAGTGGTTCCGGGCCTTGATAAATGGTGACCACCTTGTAAAAAAAAAGAAGAAAAAAAAAGCAGTCTAGTGGTAGAAGTTTAGGCTTCTTTCCATGGAGTTCTGACTTCAAATCTCGCTAGATTCAGCCACTCTGGTGACGACGAAACACGTGTCAGTGGATAATTATATTTTAAAAAATGTATATATGCCGCTCCCCATTTGATGGTACAAAATTGGTAAAAGGGAAAATTATTTCCAACTCGCATTTAGGTAAAAATGTCCTTTTGTATAATTATTTGAATTCATTCAAAATGTATGTCACAAACAAACAAATAATACATATATATATATATATATATACATATATATATATATATATATATATATATATATATATATATTTAGTAATGTGATAGATAATTTAAAATTCAAATTAGAATTAAAAATTAAAAATCTGTTTCATAAGAAGTAACAACAACAAAGTCAATAATTTGTATGATCGTTTACACGAGGGGCGTGCAATAAGTAATGCCTCTGACACACTTCCAGTTGTCTGATCCAGCTGAAATTTTGCATGTGCAATTATTTATATCTCTACGGATTATGTGGCAAATTACAGCTCTGAACTAATTGTGGTTTCTGTTTTTCAGGTGTTTGAACTGAGTCAGGTGTGAAATGCAGCCTGTTGAATGTCGAGCAGTGATCAGGTTTTTTGTATTTGAAAGGACACACACCACAGGAGACTTTTGATGAAATGTAAGAAACTTATGGTGATAATGCCCCATCATATGACCTTGTAAAACGCTGGCATCGTGAATTCAAACATGGCCGGAAGTCTGTGGAAACAGCTCCCAGACCTGGTCGCCCCCCACCCTTCTGCCATTGATGGGGCATCTGTCCGTCAAGTTGAGGGTGCCATTTTGGAAGATCCGTGCATTACTATTCGCCAAATAGCCCAAGATGTCAAGATTAGTACAGTGTCTGTTGAAACTATCATTCATGACCATTTGCATATGCATAAGGTGTCTGCCAGATAGATTCCCAGGTTGCTCACACCATTCCAGAAGCGAGAACGCATTGAGTGCTCGAGGATGAATTTGGAAATGTGTCAAGAAGATGAGTCAAAGTTTTTCAAAAGACTGATTACACAAGATGAAACCTGGGTCCATCACTATGATCCAGAGACCAAAGCCCAGTCAATGCAGTGGAAGCACTTGGACTCACCACCTCAAAAGAAGCCCTCCGCTGGCAAGGTCATGCTCACAGTCTCCTGGGACCAGGACGGAGTAGTGATGACAGATTTCCTGGCAAAGGGTACCACAATTACAGGAGTCTATTATGCTTCACTTTTGAGAAAATTAAGGGAAGCTATCAAAATAAAGAGGCGGGGCAAGATCAGCAAAGGTATCCTCCTCCTGCAGGACAATGCTACGGTCCACAACTCACATGTTGCCAGATCAGAAGCATGGGCGTGTGGTTATGAAATCCTTCCCCATCCTCCCTACTCTCCTGACCTTGCACCCTCTGACTTTCACCTCTTCCCAGCCATGAAGTTGTTTCTGAAAGGAAAACGTTTCCTAGATGATGCAGCCTTGATTTCTGAAGGCACATCATGGTTGGAGGACCAACCTGGCATGTTCTACAAAAACGGTCTCCAGAGCTGCATCAAACGGTGGGAGAAATGCATAACTGTGGGTGGTTCCTATGTAGAGAAAGACTAATAACTGTGCCAAGTTGCTCTACTACTATAGGAAGTGGGTCAGGGGCATTACTTATTGCACGCCACTCGTATATATATATATATATATATATATATATAACCTTATGTACACGTTTTAAAATTTGCCTTAAATACACTTTAAATAGAAACAATTGTTTCTGTAGATGTAATATATATGATATTCATGACGAGGTTTAATCAGTGTTTAAAATCCCACAATCATATAACATTTTGCATATGTGTTTTTGAAATGGCAGAAAAATTTGTCTGTAAATAAAAGTGTGTTTCAAAGGAAATCGTTGTGAAAAGTAGAAAAACTGTTTTTATTTAACAATTTTGTAAATTTACCTTTATATAATAATAATAATGATAATAATAATAATATTAATGATAATAATAATGATAATAATGATAATAATAATAATGATTATAATATTAATGATAATAATAATAATAATAATAATAATAATAATGATAATAATAATAATAATAATAATAATAATAATATTAATGATAATAATATTAACGATAATGATAATAATAATAATAATGATAATAATAATGATAATAATAATAATAATATTAATGATAACAATAATAATGATAATATTAATAATGATAATAATAATAATGATAATAATATTAATGATGATAATAATAATAATAATTATAATAATATTAATGATAATAATAATAATATTAATGATAATGATAATAATAATAATGATAATAATGCTAATAATTAGAAGAAGAATGATACTGATAATAATCATGATAATGATAATAATAATAACAATAATAATAATAATAATGATACCAATAATAATGATAATAATAATGATAATAATAATAATGATGATGATAATAATAAAAATAATGATAATAATAATGATGATAATTATAATAATAATAATAATAATAATAATAATAATAATGATAATAGTTATAATAATAATGAATAATAATGAATGATAATGATAATAAATATAATAATAATAATAATAATCATAATGATGATTATTATTTTATCAAACTATAATGTCAAATAATAATAAACATCACAAAAGTTATAAACTTAAGAACTTTCAAATATCTCTGATAAATGGAGGACATTCATAACATAGCGTTATTACATTTGAGATTTGAGAACCCTGCTGTAGACGAATATATCAACAAGCTTAAGTAAAATGTTAGCAACAGAAAAAGAAAACACGAAAACACACAAAAAAGCAAACAAAAAAATGTAAAATACACACAAAATAAAGACGCATACAATGAAGTTTTTTTAATGAAATAATTTGTTGAAAGTTAAATGTACATATCAATATAGAGGTGCTGAGGTTTAGATAGTTTTTAAGGTATTACTCTGCAAATACAGTGGCTGATCACGCATATTAACCTACTAAGGCTCTAGCTACGTCATGAGACCTCATGAGAACTAGATAGTGTCGAGCAATTTATATTCCATGATGATACTACACGAAATATTTGTGAAAAGTAAAAAAAAATACAAAATTTTGTTAATTTACTTTAAGATACAATTAAATCATGAAAGAGTAAATAATAATAATAATGATGATTATAATAATGATAATAATAATGATGATAATAATGCTGTTTTACGATATTATTACTACTAATAATAATGATAATATTTATAATAATCATAATTATATTAGTAATAATAACAATAATAATAGTAATAATAACAATAATGATAATGATAACGAGAATTATGATAATGATTATAGTAATAATAATAACAATGATAATAATAAAGATGATGATAATAATAGTTATGATAATAAAACAATAATAATTATGATGATAATAACGAGAATTATAATAGTAATGATAAGGTAATAATAATTAAGATAATAATAACAATAATAATGATAATAATAATAATGATGATAATAATGACAGTAATCATAATGAAAATAATAACAAAAATTATAATAATGATAATAACAGTAATAATAATAATGATAATAATAACGAGAATTATAATAATGATGATAATAATAATAACGATAATAATAACAATAATGATAATAACGGTAATAATAATCATGCATAATTATGTTCCATGATTTCTTGTGCGTTTCATTTCAATATTGTCTTTAAATATAATAAATGAGAATATTCATAAACTGATTTTTTAAAAAAATATCTTATTTAGTTTTACACAATTTTCACATATTTTTAAAATAAATATGTTTACATCTAAAGACACGTTTTTACATGAATAATGAAAATTAAACCGTAGTCACATTTTATGAATGTTCTTTACAGAAATGGAACCAACAAGAATTCGCGGACTTGCTTTGTACATCTAATCAATGAGATGGTGGGAGGAAAGACGAATGAGAAGACAGATGGTGGGAGGAAAAGAATAGAGAGAGTAGTAGTAGTAGTAGTAGTAGTAGCAGAAACTTTTCAGATGACATAAATAAAGAAGAAAAGGAAAACTTTCAAAATTACAGAACATTATAGAAATGGTGATATAAGGTTGTGGTGGGCTGGGAGCAAAAGTAATGCAGGGCAACACCGGGTGGGCCTCTTTGTATAAAAATAGATGAAATAAGACTTGGGAAATTACCACGGTATCTGTTCCTCTTTCTTCCTTTCCCTTGTTCTCCGTATTTTCCTGACTCGTTTGTAACGCGGTCTCTGTCATTATATCTGAAGAAGGCATAAATTGTACCGAAACATCATATGTACAGAATAAAGCTGCTTTCATCTAATAACATTTTTCAGTCATTATTTAAGTTATGCACAAGGTGTTCGGAAAAGCAATGGCATAAGTTCGAGATTACGTTCTGTATATGTGTACAGGTTTGCAAACGTTTGGTTTCTGAATCATAAATCATTGAAAAACATTCTGGCCAACATTACTGTAAAGATCTAACATGCACAATTATACACTGTTATTTCTACATATGGAATATATAAGCACAATCACTCTGACAGGATCATAAGTAGAATAAGCCTGGGTCTGGTGTTGCTAATAGAACCATAAAAACATTAAACTAAACAAATATAGAAGCCGTGGAGGTTATGAGAAAGATTTGCAGGTCGGCATGCTGCGAATGTTGGCCCTTTTTATTTCAAGTAACAGTATAGACCACATAGAGGGGAAAATAGATCACAAAGAGAAATTAAATTGGAGATCTATTTAAAAAGTAACAGACACATACACAATATAACCCAGAAGTTATCTAATCGATTTTCCAAATATTTTTCTCTCTCTCTCTCTCTCTCTCTCTATATATATATATATATATATATATATATATATATATATATATATATATATATATATGGCGATTAAGCTACACTGAATATTCTGCGTTTCATCCAACTATAGGATTCGTCAGGCTTATGCGTTATATATATATATATATATATATATATATATATATATATATATATATATATATATATATATAGTGTGTCCACAAAGTCTAGCTGCAGTATCTACAGGGTACCCACAAAGTCTGGCTACGTAATCTACAGGTGTCCACAAAATCTGGCTACATAATCTACAGGGTTCTCACAAAGTCTGGCTACATATCTACATATATAATATATATGCGAGGGGCCTTCAATAAGTGTTGAGGCTTTTTTATACAGGCATTTAAAACTGTCGTAGACACTTGAAACTTCAGTATGTTATTGCTATGCACCTTATGTGATGACTGACCAATTTTTATAATTTCATGTTCAAATGAACAGCTACAGCAAGAATTGGAATACACCCTACTAAAGCCTGATGAACTGATGAATTTCAAAAAATGTAATCTAAACGTGAGGACAATTTCGAAGAATGATATGCAATAAAATTCTGTTTTAACCTTGGACAAAATGCCACAGAAACGTATGGAATACTTCAGACTGCTTTTGAACCATCTTGCATGAATTGAGCACCAATTTTTGAGTGGCATCAGAGATTCAAGTAAGGCAGATAGTCTGTAAATGATAATGAAAGGTGAGAGAGGAGTAAGGAAGTCAGAACACCAGTGTTGATTGGCCAAATAAAGAATTTCATGGATAAGGACCGTCGTGTGTCTATAGAGACAATAAGTGCACAACTTGACGTCTGTTTGGGAAATGTACATACAATTATTCGTGAGGAACTGAAGATGTAGAAAATTTATGTAAAGTTTATCTCTAGGGTATTCAGAGAATATCATCAACGATTTGACCAAGATGGGCATCAAGACAGATCCTCACCCTCCCTATAGTCCATACCTTGCTCCCTGTGACCTTTGGTTATTCCCTAAGCTCCGGTAAAACCTTAGAGGTTGTCATTATGAGACAATTGAGGAGATGAAAGAGGCTATGACAATGGTTATTGGCACAGTCATACCAGAAGACTTCTATGGCGCATTCCAGAAGTTGTTGGAATGGTACAACAAGTGCATTGCAGCCGGAGAAGATTACTTCGAAGGGAACTAGAGTATCATGCGTGTACTATCATTAAAAGTAACCATACGAAAAAGTCTGGAAATTTATTGAAGGCACCTCATACATATACATATATATATATACGAGGTGCCTTCGGTTTTTACGTCATATTTTTGGCTTATTATCGTTTTGAAAAAGAGAGTTTCTCTCGAAATTATCAAAGGCATTTTACCATCTAGGTTGTATTAAACATGGTTACTGATGTATATGTGAATGATTTTTTGAAAAAGAAATTAGATATGCGTTTTTCTGCTTTGGTTTATATGTCACTTCACCATCCCGGTACTCTGCATTGCTAACAGCTTCCTTAAACAATCACACACACACACACACACACACACACACACACACACACACACACACACACACACACACACACACACACACACATATATATTATAAAAAGTAAGACCTATTGCATCCCATCAACGAAGTGTTGCATCCTTCTGCCTGTTTTACAAGTATTTTAATTGAGGATGCTCCGACAATTTACTAGCCCTTGTATCTCCTCGACATAAATATCCCCAACAAACCCAACAAGCAGCAAAGTTCCACCCCTTCACAGTAGAGATCCCTTGATGTAAGAAAGCTTTCTACTCTAATAGTTTATTTCCGAGAACTGCTAGACTTTGGAATTCCCTTCTGGATTCCTGCTTCCCCAACTGTACTGACATGCAGAAGTTAAAGTGTAATATTAACAGACTTTTTGCTGCCCAACTCCCTACACAGTCTCCCTGCAACTTATGTCCTTGATCGTAACCCCCTACTACATCAAAGTGGCAATGTGCTTTGTTGGGGGTGAAAACGTAATAAAAACTTATTGAATTTAAGCTAAATTATTTGAAAGTCAGTTGTATATAAAAAAAACAAAAATATAAATTATTTGAAAGTCAGTTGTATATAAAAAAAACAAAAATATAAAATACCCAATCAGTCTCTTTCTGCTCATTATCTCTCTCCTTTTCTCTCCAGCTTTCTCTTCTTTCTTTTCCTTGTTACGTTCGACTATTTAGAAACAGTGAGAAAGGGTGACGGAAGAGAGAGTAATCGACAATGTATAAAATACGAATGCAGGGGATAAAAAGCAAAATACATTGAAAGAAGGTGAAAGTGATTGATAAAAAAAGGTCAGTTACAGATGAGTCGATTAATGAGCTATTTACAAATTATTGATAATTAAAATGGAAGAATTTTTCCAATTCCAAAACTTAGTGATATTTTTACATATTTGTTACACACACATACACACACACACATACACACACACACACACACACATATATAATGATGTTATCAAAAAGTAAATCTATATATATCTATAAAAGTGAAAGTGTGTGTGTGTGTGTGTGCACATTTCCCTACGCAATAACTCTGTCAATTTTTAGTCTACAGACTCGAAATTTGATATACAGGGTACTGAGATTTGGGAAAATCTATGTGATCGGTTTTCGGCCAGAAATTTGGCTGTTAACGTGTCAAAGTTGAACAATTTGACCTTTGATAACTCTACCAAACTCCTCCTACAATTTGGGGTCTAAACACTTGACATTTTAGATATAGGTTCCTTGGACATGGATCTAACTTAATAACTAAATTTGAGCCCAAAACAATAAATGTTAAGGGGTCATAATAGGGGTAAAATTTAAAAAAATTGACCGTTTTTTTTTTTTTTGCTCAGCATACACCTCCAAACACCCGGGCAACGCCGGCTGAAATGCTAGTTTTTAATAAAGCAAAACTTATCGAGATAAGAAAAGCTCAACATTATCAAGAGAAACAAACAATAAAATTAAACTGAAACGATAAATAATAAAAGTTAAAGATAATTTTATTATATCATCAGAACTATATGGAAAAGTTAAGGTGAAAATTAAGAAAAAACTATTTAGGCCATGCCATTTCGAAACTAAATGCTTCTCATTGGAAGAGAAGAAAGGCGCTAACCATACAAAATGCAAATATAGAAAAACTGGTTTAACAACATTTAGATATGAAATGGCCTAAAAGGTTTTTCTTAATTTTAATTTTTCCCTTAACCCTTCTTTATTGTTCTGATGATATAATAAAGTTTCATGTTTCATTTAATATTATATATATACTAGCAGAAGTATCCGTTGTTAACTGGGTTCAAAAACAGCCTACAGAAAATGGACTGTGATTGATGAAAGTATGATAGGTTATGAAAAGGAGGGGGGTGTAAAGAGATATGTTTGAATACTCAAAAATTTTACCCTAAGCAAAATATGATGAAAGTAAAGATAATTTTTGCGAAAATATATTTTTTATATCAACTTTGTTTCCATTCGTAGCCAAGAGTGACCAACAAAATGATGTTTCCTTACAAAGAGAAAATGTTATATATATATAATAATATAAATATACAAGAAATAAATGTTACCATAGTCAATAAAAGTTACTTTTATGGTAGAAAAGTTCATTGGTTTGTAATTTTTAAGTAGTTTGTAAAAAAAAATTTTTTTAATTCATGAATCGGTTTAAAAAAATATCAAAATGGCAGCGACTTTGAAACGGAGAGCCCCGTTTTCAATTTGAAGGAGGGGCACCTGAGCATTCTGTGTTAGCAATTTAAGAGAGTTCCGTCAATGTAAGGAATATTTATAAACATATTTTAATATTTTCCGTTATTTTGTGCTTGAGGAATATTCGATTATGGCATGTGTCGTTTATATAAAAATTCATTTAAGTAGTTATTGCCTCAAATTTCGTTTTAATTTCGGTTCGCTGAAATTATTTCAAGTAAAGAGCATTAAAAACTATTTCAAAACAAAAAAAACATGAACTGAACTTTTATTGACTATGGTGACATTTATTTCTTGTATATTTATTTTTTCGGGTAGTCGTTTGTTGGCTTTTCTACTAAACATTCTTACCAAATAATATCGACGAAATATCGAAAAACAAAGAAACAAAAACAGTTTTGAAAAATAATGAAGCTTTACTTACTTTAGTAAAATAATCCAAAACAGCAAATTCGGATATTAAAAAAGTAAACACGTAATTACTTTAGTTTTTTAAAGCAAAGAATCGATATAAATATGAATAAGAAGAAAATGGCGCCATTTTCAAGCAGAATAGCTTCGTTTCAGTTTTACAGTATTGAACGGTATTGCGGCGTCAGATTCAGGGTTGTACTATTGTAATGTAAAGAACACGCAGAAACAGTTGCAATCAACTGAACTCCTTCTAGTCCACTGACAAACAAAAGCTTAAACAGATATATAAATAAAAATAAAAAGGTTATGTAAACATTTTTAAAAAGACACGTAATCACGTGAGCATGATTTTTTCCTTCTTTTGACACGATAACAAGTAACGCCCTTATTTTTTATTATTTATCTATTTATCTATTTTCAAAAGAGTGGCACGTGCAAGTGGAGAAGGAAAAAAAAAGAGTTATGCAAACTTTGTGTCGAGAATTGTCTAAAGTCCGACTTTTTGTTTTTTTTGCTTTCCCTTTAATAAGAACGTGAATTTATTGGACACGATATGATTCAACTAAAAAAAATAAATAAAAGCTAACGTGAATTAAGATTAAAGTTAAGGTGTTATTGTGGACTCTAACCCGTTTTAAAAAACCTTGTTAACCTTTGTGACATATTTACATTCTATGGAGGGCAGGCGCGAATGAACACTCCATAATTTTATTATACCATATTTCTTCAACCTGAAACATAACTATCAAAGTATACTTACGCAAATAGATCTGGAAAGTATTTGTTAAAGTTTGTGCCATATTTCCATGGAGTATAGGCGCGAACGCAAACCCCACAATGTTATTATACCATCCCTATTTAAGTTGAAACATACTTATCAAAGTATTATTATGTACATCTATATCAAAAACACTTGTAAACACTTTTTTTTCATTTTTTATTTCCATACTTTTTGGGCCAGGCACGAACGCAGACCCCACAATTTTTATGAACCACCATTCTGCCAGATCAAATATACCCATTCCTGTGTCTAGATACATCTTCTATTATTATATGTAATCAGTTTTTTTAAAATAGTCAACCATATAGGAGCCTATTCGTAACCAGACACACACACACACACACACACACACACACACACACACACACACACACACACACACACAGACGTTCAGCTTTATATTATATATATATATGTATATATATATAAGAGCAAATAGTTAATAAAATATGTTAAAAAACACTTAGTCCTTAATCCACAGAGTTTCGAAGAAATACTTTCCTTCTCATCAGAGGGTAGGATTTAGCAAAATGCGGTCGGATTTTGCTTGCAAAAGTATTTGATGAAACTACAAGTAAGTCATAGATCTTACTTGATAACAAAAAGTGAAGCAGAGGGAATATGGTGAAGAAAAACGTGATTACACGTGAATGGATAGTCTGGTGAAATGACGGTAAAATCCAAAAATGCAAATCCAAGACAGTTAGTTAAATTTCCATTCGTACAAGTAAAATCCAATTTATTATATATATATATATATATATATATATATATATATATATATATATATATATTAGACAAATTGAAATGATGAAAAATAAATATAACAGTATTAATGCCGGTGTCCCTCAGGGGTCCATCCTGGGCCCAACTCTTTTCCTGATCTACATTAATGATCTTCCAAATCACATCCTTACATCATTTGTAGACATCTATGCTGACGACACTACCATTTATGGTAGCACATCTAAGACAGTAAACGACCAAGTTCTCTCCAATTCTCTCTCCTCTGATCTTGAGCACATAGTACAATGGGGTAAGGAGTGGCTGGTTACTTTTAATGCATCTAAAACCAAGCTTCTCTCTTTACATCATCAACATTCTGATCCACATCTGGCATCAATTGAAATGAATGGCTCTCGTCTTCAGGAGGCCTCAAGTTTTGACAAGCTTCTTGGCTTGACCATTACTCCTGATCTTAAATGGAACACGTACATCAAATCTGTTGCCAAGGCCGCTGGAAAAATGGTGGGATCTTTCTATCGATCCGGTAGATATCTCACTGCTGATGCTATTCTCTATCTATATAAGAGCCAAGTACGTCCAAGGATGGAATACTGTTGCCACATCTGGGCAGGAGCTGCTAGAAAGGACTTGTCCTGCCTTGATAGAGTTCAAAATAGACTTCGTAGCCTCGTAGGAGATGTCCTTTTCTCTTCCTTGCAACCTCTATCTCACAGAAGAGATGTTGCGTGTTTGTCTCTGATGTATCATTATTTTCATGGAAAGTGTTCGACTGAGCTTCAATCTATGGTCCCCCCTCGCCAAACTTTCACAAGAAACACTCGTCTAGCTGTAAACACTATCAATAATTCCCCCCACTCTTTATCTGTGCCTAAACCTAAACGTAGATTCCATGAACAAAGCTTCTTTCTTAGAACTGCACGCCTGTGGAATTGTCTTCCGTTTTCCTGCTTTCCGGCTGACTACAATATGGTTGTCTTCAAGTCTAATGTAAATAAGTTCTTGATAAGCCATTCCATATAAGTTATCAAATTTACCAAATTTTCATTACTAATGATTACTATATTGTCCAATTTCTACTGTACACTCTTTAACCTTTATCCTTGAGTAGCCTCTTGGCCTTGATAAGGTGGTGATGCCTATGTAAAAAAAAAAAGAAGATGTTCATCAAAAGTTAAAAAATGTAGGTTTTTCTCTCGAGGATAAATAACTAGCAAAATAAAAGTAAAAAAATAAAAGTAAAAAAAAAAAATGATTAGTTTGCATAAATTTGAAAATTTTGAAAACTAAAAGAATTTCTACGATCTGTTAGAACATACTTTTTTTTATTTTTTTCAGGAAAGTTTCAAAAGTTTCAAAATTTGGCAGAAGGAACAATGTTCGAAGAAACGATTTCCAAAATAGCAGTAGATGAATAGAGTCAAATTGGAAACTCCGTAAGAAATGAATTGGTTGATTAAACAAAAATATTAATCTTAAATCAAATTGCGAAACGATGGCGAGCGGGCGAAACCAAGTAGTCTTAGATGAGAATACATTTGAAATATACAAAATGTGGCAAATTTCTTCATCTGCTTAGCAACCACCGGATAATTGCTGCATATGCAGTGAATTTTATTCTCGCTGTGCAATTCTAGGAGGTCCATCCTCCCGGGCTTTACCTTCTCTCTTCTTAGAGAATGAGGTGTGTTCATTGCTAATCACCTGAGGCGCCCTTACCAGGGGCTGCCGACGGGGCTGCCTAGGTATTTTCTTGTTGCAAGTCAGACTGACCCTTCTTCTGGGGACGGGGGGGGGGCGCTGATTTCTCAATCCCGCTTCCCTACCTTGGTGTCACAGTTCTTGTGGTGTGAGAGGGAACTAAATAACTTTCTATACGGGTGCTGGATATACCGAAATAATATGTCAGTGATATCCTGGTGTTATTGAAAGTTGTAGTACATGGTATTTTCTCATTTCATTGTTATTTTTTGTTGGCGGATTGGCTCGCATGTCAGGATTTGATTAAAAAGAATAAAAATTAAATAATAGTAGTAATAGGTTAGCAGCAGTTATTTATTTATTAATTTATTTT
>NC_136502.1:113646558-113674058 GCF_053919585.1 Euprymna scolopes
TAAAAAATATTTTTCGGTGTGTAGCTAATCTGTATACGTCCTGAGATAAAAAATATTTTTGGGTGTGTAGCTAATTTTCATAAACCTGAGATAAAAAATATTTTTCGGTGTGTAGCTAATCTGTATACGTCCTGAGATAAAAAAATATTTTTTGGTGTGTAGCTAATTTTTATAAGACCTGAGATAAAAAAAATATTTTTCGGTGGGAAGCTAATTTGTATACGTCCTGAGATAAAA
This sequence comes from Euprymna scolopes, assembly GCF_053919585.1. Classification (NCBI taxonomy): domain Eukaryota; kingdom Metazoa; phylum Mollusca; class Cephalopoda; order Sepiida; family Sepiolidae; genus Euprymna; species Euprymna scolopes. The sequence goes on from NC_136502.1 coordinate 113,646,796, forward strand.
AATATTTTTTGGTGTGTAGCTAATTTTCATAAGACCTGAGATAAAAAATATTTTTCGGTGTGTAGCTAATCTGTATACGTCCTGAGATAAAAAAATATTTTTTGGTGTGTAGCTAATTTTTATAAGACCTGAGATAAAAAAATATTTTTCGGTGAGAAGCTAATTTGTATAAGTCCTGAGACTGATGAAGAGCTTTAGTCGTTAATTTTTTATCTCAGGTCTTTTGAAAATTTGTTAATATTTTTCGGTGGGTAGCTAATTTTCATAAGACCTGAGATAAAAGTTTTCGGTCGGTAGCTAATCTGTATAAGTCTTGAACTGTAAAAGTTTGCAGATGAAGAGCAAGAGTCTTTTTTCATGTGAACGTGAGAATTTATGTGTAGGAATTCTTAAATGTCCAGTAATGAGTGATTCCGGTTTCTGATTGGTTGCTAGCAGAGCGTGGCTCGATTTGATTAGTCAGTTTCTATCACCAATGTCTATAAATAGAACCTTTCAATTTTCTTTAATCACCCCCTTATATCATATCAAAATATTGCAACACAGACCAATAGATATTTTTTTTTTACAATTGATGAAGAGCTTTATTTGTTAATTTAACCTACCTGTGACTTGCTTAGTCTCTCCATTGTCTCTGTCACACCAGTCGTCCTCAGTGTCTCTGTTGGATGACGCTGTACTATTGTGACAGACTGGGAACATGAAATGCTTCTGCTCCATTCCCTCGCATCCAGAAGTCCTTTCTATTTCCTATCAACAGGAAACAAGATCAAAAAGATCAGAGAAAGAGAGAGAGAGAGTGGCGGGTGCATAAGATTCGCAATATAAACAACGAGAGCTGCAATACGAGCAAGCAATAAAATTGCGCCCCAAGAAATTAAAGAACTAAAAAGTCAGAATTAAATTTCACGTTTAATTTTTCGTCCTTTTTTTTTTTTTTTTTTAAATATTATTTTCAATCAATTTGTAGTAATCTCATTTCGTTTTTTAGATTTTAGTAGTTGGGGTGTTCTCATTTTTCTGAAAAAATAACCCTACCCTAGGGGTCTATAAGAATCTTATCTTATTTAATACAAAGGGCGTTCCAAAAGTAATACCTCCTATTTTTTTTTATTTCGCCCGAATGGATCAGAGAGGATTGCAAATTGCATTGTTATAATGACTGAACTTATGCATTCATGACCTGAAAGTTTCATCTCTCTGCTGCAGATATTGACAGTATTAGATTCTAAGAAAGCAACCGCTGTCATGGACGTGCGTCAGAATCAGAGATGGCTCATTGAATTCCTGGAAAAAATACATTGTGAATGGTGGCTACTATATAAAAAAATAAATTTCGTAGCACAAAATGTCACTTGTTTTAATGGTACCACTCTCATCTTTGTAGCTCTTCAATTTTTGGAGTTAAAAAATAAGAGGCTTTACATTTTAAAAACGACCCTCGTATGACAAAGCACGCTCCAGATGGCTAAGCACAGCCATTATTCCTCGCTTGCAAAAGGGCATTGAGAATGAAGATGATTATGTAGAAAAATAAATTCTGGAACACGAAGATCACTCGTTTTAATGGTAGCACTCCCGTCTTCATAGCTTTTCAATGTTTTTACATTTGAAACAATAGGAGGATTTTATTTTGGAACACACCTCGTATTTATTTTACTGTTTTTTTTTTTCTTGATGGAATATAAAATAGCAAAGAAATAAGATTCAGCTTCATGCGCTTGAAGAAAAGCTGTCATAAGTTTTGAATGATAGAAACTACTTTTACAAATTAATACGAAATAAAAGTTCGATTAAAGAAAAAAACAACCCTTGTAATTGATCCAAATCTGTAAATATTAATCGGCTTTAAAGTCACTTATAAAAGCAGACGAATAAACATCAAACAAATTCTCCTAGTAGATCGAGCGCTCTCAAAGGGCTTTGTATGTAAGCTTATCACTAGCATAAAAAAAGTGACATTCACCTTAGGTAGGTTAAACTGGCGTTCTTCAAAGAAAGAAGTTTCAAGGGAATATTAAATTCACAAGCTATCCTCAGTCGTATGTATATGTAAGTCAGGAAAGATGGCAACGTTAGTGTTTTGCAAGTCTTGCAGGGAGATGTCGACATCCTCCTACATACAGTGCTTGGCATTCCCAAATGGTTACCCATTACTTTTAATTTATTCATACCAATAACATTGTGGGGTCAGCGTTTGTGCTTGAAATTTATAACAATTGTGACTGGTATTGCATATACATAAACAATATATAAAAAAAGATGGTGTGTCTATTGTATAAAGTTGAATTAACTTGAAACAGGTGTACTTGACTTTACAGTTAGTGTGAGAAATTAGTTCAACTTTCACATTTCTTTATTTAGATATATTTTGGTAGTGTACTCAAACTCAAGCACCATACCAAAGTGGTACTCACCCTCAGTGGGACGAACTGACTTTCTCCAAAGGAGGAAGTTTCATGGGAGTATGAAATTCACAAGTGATCCCCAGGAAAATGGCAATGTTATGCTTTTGCACGCTTACAAGGAGGTATTTAATGTCCGTCTACATACAGAACCTAATTCACCCAAATGGTCACTCATCTGGTACTGACCAGGCTCAGCATTGCTTAACTTCAGTAATCTAATGAGAACCGTTGTGTCAACGTGATTATTCACAGAATTTAAATAGTAAAAAAAAAAAATGCTTTGAAGCATTACTATTTCTGCTCCTCAACCCTGTGCACTTAGCTATAAGAAATTGAAATACAGGTCGTTTCGAATACACCAAAATCATTATGCAGTTTTTTTGTTGTTTTTTTTTTGGAGGGGGGAGTCAGGTCTATAACACTGTAGTGGACTGAATGTGTGGTTATTTGATAGAGTAGTTATCGAAGGTTGATTGGGTGTCAGTTTCACCGCAGTCGTTTATGTAACATTGGCATCTTGGGGTTAGAGCTTACCAGAATGAAAACGTTTGGCCTGCCAGATCCCTGGACCCCACTGTTTGTACCTTTTTCTTGTGGATATATAAAAGACCAAGTTTATGTTCCGGCATTTCCAGCAAGTATCGATGACTTGAAAGATCGAATAACACTTGCAATCAACACGTTGGGCCGTTGTAGTAAGTGAAAACGGGTATACCGTTGGTATAGGTTTTATTAACTAACAAAGAATACCCTACCCGTGTTGTGCTTCTTGTATAATGTTATCATGGAGGAATAGCTTCTTCCGGCCAAGGGGAATAACCTTTTTATTACCGCTGGGGTCTTTGGAAGAGATAATTCTAGAGGGGCAAGGTGGGTGGGGGGTAATTTAAAACTAGTTATTTATTTGTTTCTCATAGAAAAGATGTGACACAAGGTCGGTTTTATGTGAGAGATAACCAGCTCCCCTCAAAAGGGGATTCTGCAAAAGCAAAATTGCTTAGTATAGAAGGGTTTCCCCCCTCCATTGATTAAGGACAATTAATTTGAGTGCAGCATCTGAGCAGACACTACACTTCAGCCACCAGTCCAGTACGAGTCAACTGCAAGGTAATTAAAAAGAAAGTCAACTGTAAGGTAAGTTAAAACTCTAACAACCGTAACATGCTTAGGCGCGTTTGGGATGAATTCTTATATTGGCTTGCTGTTGTCCGCGCTGCCGGTAGTGGCCACATAAAATATGAAATGAAACTTGAATCTATATACAACACATATGTTCATGTTTGCCGTTTGTAATATTTTTCCTTGATACATCGTGTGACGATTTGGACACATTTTTTTTTAAACACTATGTATAATATAAAATAGGTCTACAAAAACACATGACTAGACAGTCAAACGATGCTGACAAATAAATACAATGTATCACTCTTATCCTTCTAAAATCTTTCTTACTGGTTTATGTTTCTATAGTCTTTTAGAATATTATTGCCAGATTTTAAAATTATTTTTAAAAAATAATTGAAATAACGTGTTCAATTTTTAGACGGGTGTTTAGTTTTCTATATAAATACGAACCGCATGCATGATTTCTTAACCACTACTGAGTTCTAAAATTTCTTTTGCCAATGTAAACAAACATCTTGCTGCTCAACTCCCTACTTATAATGTTCCTAAAGGTACAGTTCCTAATTTACAGTAGCTTCTTAAGTCTCAGCTGCAATTGGGATTGTTTGAGGTAGATATGATTTAAAAAAAAAGTTTTCAGGATTTTTATCATAGGATGTGGTGGCGATTACATTAAATAAAAGTTTCTAAAAATCAAACAGTAAATAAAAAAATATTTGTTAATTTTCATAAAATTAAATTCGTAAAAACAAAGGACTGCTGTCTGACTAGGAAAAAAAAAGAAAGAAAGAAAGAACATATTGTGCCGTGTTGTAAATACATTTCTTTCATTTATAAATTTGTGTCAAAGTTTTATTTTCCTTGCGAGTCTTTTTAAAGTAACAACAACGTTACAAATCGTTTTCATATTAAATTTAGATAGTACGCTGAACTCCCACCTAAAAAATTGAACAGACCGATTAAAAATATAAAATTATGATGTTAAAATCTGATACTTAATTGTAAAAAGAAAAACATTCTAAAAAAAAATTAAGCAAAACAATTTTGAAGAAGTGGAAGGAGGAGGAGAAGGAGGGGAGGAATATGTTATCTATGTTTGCAAAGATCTTAATAATACAAATAGTTAGATTCCTTAGGTTTAACTACTTTATTTACTCAACCCGGTACGACTGTTTCCTTTTTAGAATTAGGTATTTATAGGATGGACCACCTGAAGGTTGCCAACATCCTTAATTAAAAGGATTCCTATGCAATCAGCCGAATTCCAATTTGGCACGCACAGGTTTTCTGTGTCATCACCCGCATCATCACTGCCACCTTCAAAAATAAATAACTAAAATTTTGAGGGGTCGCGGACAAATTCGTATTAGCGGTAGAAAATGAGTGAAGAGAAAAACAGGAAAATAAACATGCGAAAAAATAAGTCGGAACTTTGCGATAGCTGTTTTATTCATATTATTTGGATTCGTCAGACTACTGTTCTCATTCTGAGTGATATTCCCACAATGTTTCGATCGATGTAACCTCCGACCTTCTTCAGGTGTATCTTGTTGAACTCGGGACTCTTTTTGTGAAACTCTGGAATCTACACGGAATTTCGCAAAGAAGCCTTTATTTAATCCATGGGGTTAGCATGTTCTTGTTCCGTCAGCCTAGGTAGATGTGCTAAGTAATTGTTTTTTTAGTATCGCCTTCACTGAGGATTGAACCTTCAACCTCTAGAAAAGTGTAACTTTACAGCTGATTTTTTTTTACCAAGTACTTTATCCATTACGTCACTGTTCTTTTACACAAAACCCCATGACATACTGGATAAATTACTTGATAAAAAGGAAGAAGATCGGAGGTTATATCAGTCGAAACATTGTGAAAATTACACCCAAGATTGCAGCAGTATCCCAAATACGAATTATCAATCCTTAGCTCAAAAATTCGTACACATAACTTCTTTGTAAAATATTAACTTTACACTGATCGTTTTTATGTTAAGTACACTGAACTCCCACCTAAAAATTAAACAGACACTTCTCGGAAAGAAACTCTGCCCATGAAATTTTTGTTTAGTTTTAGGCACAGATTAAGAGTAAGAGAAACTGTTGACGGTTGTTGTAGCTAGGCGAGTATTTGTTGTGAACGTTTTACAGAGGGTGAGGCTATAGATTGAAGCTCAGTCGAGCACCTATCATAAAAGTCACAATAGAGCAGAGATAGACTCACAACATATTGTAATATAAATTCATTTATTATGTTCAGCAATAGATCACCATATATCATTGAACTCATGTATGACTTCTATATACTCGGTTTCATTCGATTAAGGGGAGATCACCTGTGCCAATTATGTACTACCTATTCCCCTTTGATTACCTCCCTTCCATGTCCTTCCTGTATAATTTTACACGTATGTTTAAATATCAAAACAAGAGTTTGTGTGCGTGCGTGTGTGTGTGTGTGTGTGTGCATGCGTGTGTGTGTGTGTGTGTGTGTACCACTCTCTTGCAATCCAAACCACTGGGCTGATCATGACCAAACCTGACATAATGATGGTCCCCCACCTAGAGATGGTGCCCACCAGTTTTCAAGGTTACGGCCAAAAGTCATATCCTATGTCATATCCTATACTCTGCTACAGCCCACATCACTGAAAACCGATCATGACCAAACCTGATATTTTGATGGTCAACGACCTAGGGATGGTGCACACTATTTATCAAGGTCAAATCTTAAGGTCGTGACTTTGCTTATATATATATATATATATATATATATATATATATATATATATATATATAACAAATTAATAATTAAATTAACAAACTCTAATAATATAAAAAAAAATAATAAATAAATTAAAGCTGTTTTTCATCTACATGATAGTTATTTTGGATTTGTTCCATTTTTAGGGCATACTTTTGTTTTTTTTGTTTTTTTTTTTGAAAAAGAGAGATCTAGTCTCGAAATTATCAAATACATTCTACCATCCCGGTTATAAGCGCATACGTACTGATTTATATGTGAAAAATCTTTTGAAGAATAAATAGAAATATGAAGATTTGTAATTTGAATGCTTGCCTTCGATTGCCTATTTTTGTTCACCCTTTGCATCACTTCACAATCCCAGTATCTTACATTGCTTTCAGCCTTCTTAAACACTAACACATTTGTTTAGTAGCAATGCTTCAAGCAAACTACCTTCAAACAGAATATTTTCCAAGATGAGAATGATCTAGAATCGAGTAACATGGATCGATTTTTGCATGACTTTAAACAAGAATGTAGGTTTGTTTCAGGCATTTAAAGAAATTGCAGAATTATTTACAAAGATTTTTTTTTTCAAAATGGATTCAGCAATAGAGGTAAACAAATCCAAAACAAATAACACTTTGTATGCAACGCATTTAAAAATAAACAAAATAAAATAAAAAAGCATTTAATATTTCTGATAGCGATTAAGACATGCAAACAAACATATAAAAACCATAACAAACATATAAAAAATATAACAAACATATAACAGATATATTATTATGTAATTAGTAAGACCTATGGAAATTCATCGTGTGGCCAAACCATCTTGCAGGGGTTGCTTTCTGCCAGAAGAAATAAATCTTAATGATCATGACTACTACAGATCCAGGAAGAACCCAAGGGGGTCACACACCTCTTCTTACATTAATTTTCATTGGCTGGATCCATTTAATCAGAAATATATTTAATCAACAAATATGTTTTGATAAAGCTGATATTTTTTGTAGATGTTGTGAAACCCTCTAGGGCTTTTGTCAAGATCCCACAATGTCTAGAAGTAATTTTTCAAAGGTTTGTTGAAATTAAAACGTCCTGAAGTTTGATTTGTCCGCATGTGTCCAATCAAAACATTTTCTCTCCACTTCTCCTTGGCTTTCATCTGCCTCTTTAACGTTCTAACATACCCTCAAGGCCATACGTTGATTGTTTTACATGGCCAAAAAGTTTAAAAGTTTTACTTTTGATTTTATCAAATAGACAGGTAGAGAAGTAGCTTGACAGAGTGTAAATATTTTTTTTTTCCCAGATCAGGCGATTTCCTGTAATGAAATGCATTATGTAGTTTTCAAGCACCTCAATGCGATTGGCTAGTTGTTTGGTCCATGTGATACAATCAAGTCCATATAAAACTACTGGGATGACATAAATTAAACAAACTTTTACTTTAACAGTTATTAGCACATTTTGATTTTAGAATTTTGCTGTGATTTTGGAAAGCTGCGCAATCCTTCTCTTTTCCAGAAAACATTAATCGTTGTTTAGTACAAAAAGGATGACAGATCCGAATGTAAAAACTGTAGATCTAAAAGTTTGTTGAGTCATGTTTATGAACTCTTTATATCATTGGCAACAGAATAACAAGTGATCTTTATTCCTATCATCTGGAAGGGGAAAAGTCAAACAGATTTTTGCCCTTGGCCAATTGCTTGGAAAATCAATCGAGTTTAATAAATATGATGAATAATATGGACATATTTTTTTCTACCATTTATTCGAAATCGAACTCTAATAATACTAGAACAAAATATGACTTCCTACCATCAGCCAGTTCTTACTATTGCAAGGTTGGGACATATTTGGGAATACACTGCCTTTAAGAATGTAATTTGAAATTGATGTAATTATTGTAAATGAATTTTTAAGAAACAATTATTGTTAAAGAACAAATAAACAAAAATATGACTTCTTACCATCAGCCAGTTCTTACTATTGCAAGGTTGGGACATATTTGGGAATACACTGCCTTTAAGAATGTCATTTGAAATTGATGTAATTATTGTAAATGAATTTTTAAGAAACAATTATTGTTAAAGAACAAATAAACAAAATATGACTTCCTACCATCAGCCAGTTCTTACTATTGCAAGGTTGGGACATATTTGGGAATACACTGCCTTTAAGAATGTCATTTGAAATTGATGTAATTATTGTAAATGAATTTTTAAGAAACAATTATTGTTAAAGAACAAATAAACAAAATATGACTTCCTACCATCAGCCAGTTCTTACTATTGCAAGGTTGGGACATATTTGGGAATACACTGCCTTTAAGAATGTCATTTGAAATTGATGTAATTATTGTAAATGAATTTTTAAGAAACAATTATTGTTAAAGAACAAATAAACAAAATATGACTTCCTACCATCAGCCAGTTCTTACTATTGCAAGGTTGGGACATATTTGGGAATACACTGCCTTTAAGAATGTCATTTGAAATTGATGTAATTATTGTAAATGAATTTTTAAGAAACAATTATTGTTAAAGAACAAATAAGCAAAAATATGACTTCTTACCATCAGCCAGTTCTTACTATTGCAAGGTTGATTTTGTTTATTAGATTCTTTATTCTTTCATCTTGGTTTAGTCACGTAAACACACAAAAATAAATAATCTTTATATTTCTGAATTTTTTAAATGAAGATTAGTAATTTAGATTATTTTTCTTATCTTGAGCATTATCCTGATATTCTGTACGACATACTCACATCGACACACCAGTTCTCACCAGATCATCGAAGTTAAGCAACGTTGAGTCTGGCTAGTACCAGATGGATTACCATTTGGGAATTCTAATCGCTGTATGTGCTCTCTGCTTATCTCAGCATTGTTTCCAGTCGTCCTGAACCTCCACTTGCCACTGGTATTCAACAGTGTCGACTCAGGAGAGGTGTGGTTGGAGATTGTGCAACTCTTGCCACAAAAATGTCATGTGCAGGCACCCTCACAGTGGATATCCATAGTCTGTCAAAGCTGATAGAAGCTACCATATATACACTGCATGTCAAATTATTAACGAGATAACATTTTTTTACCAGTTTCAGAAACTTATGCATAGTTTCGTATCAAAAGCTTCGGAAACGTTGGCAATGCTGAGCTGTGCGTACTGTGAAATTTTCGTACTATTCCGTGCAATGTAAACAACTTGCCATCGTAATTGCTGAATCAACAATATTTGAGGTGTGTCAAATTATTAACAAGGCAGTTTTTTTCGTCAATAAACTGGGTCATAAAGGTGGATTGAGTAGTTCTAAAAAGAGTCCTATTACAGAACAGCTAGCAAAAGTTAAAACTACCCTCGAAATATCGAAAATGATAGGAAGGTACCATCAAACTGCAAAGAACTTTGTCGAACCTTACAAAAGTAAGAGAGCTGACAAAGGTAAATCTAGAGTTGTTTCACGCTGTTCTCTACTCCAAATTAAACGTGAAGTTGTTAAGAACCTTGGGCAGACAAGTCAAGAATTCTTTGCCCAAGCCGGATTGAAGAATGTCTCAAAAAGTACTCGATGTCGCCTTCTAAAAGAAGTGGCAAAATCTGTTAAGCCTGTGACAAAGCCCCCATTAAAGCAACATCACATACAAAACCGATAGAAATGGGCAGAGGACAACATGAAAACGGATTTTTCCAAAGTTTTGCTCACGGATGAAGTGCGTGTCATTCTTGATAGCCCAGATGGCTGGAGCAAGGAATGGGTCCTAGATGGGCGACATTGTCATCAGCGTTTAATGCACCAACAAGGTGGTGGTGGGATAATGATTTGGGCTAGGATTATCGGAGGTACTTTAGTTGGCCTATGGAGAGTCCCAGAAGGCGTAAAAATGATGTCAAATACTTACATAGCATTTCTGAAGGAGCACTTTGAACAATAGCTGAAGAAGCAAAGGTTGACGTTCAGAAGAACCATTATTTTTATGCAGGATAATGCTCCCTCCATACAGCAAATAAAAGCAAAGAGTATTTGCAACAACTGGGGTTGTCTGGGCGACGGAAGTGGCCTGCAAATTCACCAGATTTTAACTTTTGGAGTATCATGAAGCAATGCCTCTATGCAAGTGGATGCCAATTTAAGAGCAAAGATGAGTTGTGGGATGCTCTCCAAGAGGTATCACGAGGAATAACTGTTGACGAAGTCACAAATTTGACTAATTCCGTGGACCAACGTCTTTTACAAGTCATTCATAAAAAAGGGATCGCATATGCCCTACTAATTATGTCAACGTAGAAATTGCTATGTAGTTATTGTGTTCTAAGGATTTTTCCTAGTTTATGTAATGTGAAAATAACAACACAAAACGAGAACAATAATACATATGATACAAGTTTTCTTAATAATAAAACATATATTACAAAACAACAAATAAAAGATGCTCTTTTATAGAGGCGGCGAACTTTAAATTAAAATAAATCACAGAAAAATATTTTTATCATACAAATTTTATTTTATTTTAAAGATTAATTTTTGGCATTTATAAGATAAATATAATTTCGGACATATGATCCCAACGTCTCATACATATATGTTATAATCTAGGCATCAAATTTTCACAAACTGCATGCATTAAATTAGGCTGTATTTAGCAATAGCGTGTCGAATATTGTCTTTCAGGTGGTCTATTATGTCTGGTTTATCAGCGTATACATACGGCTTTGCATAACCCCAAAGAAAATAATCTAATGGAGTTAAATTTCATGAATAAGGTGGTCAGTTCACAGGTCTATTTATTGAAATTATTCGTTTATCAAATGTTTATCCCAGCAAATTGATTCTATCATTTGCAATTTACAAACATGACTTCATGATGAATTACTGAACTAAAAAAAAGCCAGTATTTTCTAAAGCTGCAATTAAAGAAATAAAGTTGTATATTTAAAGTTGCTGCCGCTGAAAAAAAAAAAAAAAAAAAAAAAAAACAAACAAAAAACATCTTATACCACAAGAGTCAGGTCAGTTAAAGAGTTTATAAACGAAAAATTGATCGTGATTGTATTTTCAAGTTTCGAATCGTATTTTTGTAATAAAAATGAAAGACGTAAAGAAAATGGAGAGAAAAATGTCGGAGAAGAAATTCCAGCAGAATTAGAAATGTTAAAAATAAATTCAAACCGACATTTGAGCAGACAGACATTTTTTTTTTTCTGAGACAAATATGCATATTTCCTCCGAGGAGTCAGTGTTACATAAGCAATGGATCTAAACCGTTTCCAGTTTTGAATCCTATTAGACCATTTGTGACCCGTTGAGTCAGTATTCGTTATATATATTATTAAATATATAAATTTTTGATCTTGACATCGTTTGATAACCACATGTTTTTCAAGGATTACAAAGTAAAACAAGTGAAGCATGTATGGTCCCCCGTGAGTGCACAGTAAACGAAGCATTAAGAAGATGAAAGTTCAGAATTTGCCCCCCCCCTCCACGCCATTTAGCCCCAAAAGTCTCCAGGGGACGTCAAATCTTGATGAAACTGAACAAACGGTGCAGTTTTATGCCATATGTAAATTTGAGTTCTGTACCATGCAAAAAAAGAAATCACTAAGTCCATCATTTGCCCCCACCCCATTTAGCCCCAAAAGTCCCCCAAGGCCTTAACATATTTAAATTTGAGTTCAGCACCATGCAAAACTGCTAAATAGACGTACACAGAAAATTTTGGACAAATATGGTTAAATAGTCCCCAAAATGGAGTGTTTTTATTAGCCCTAAAAGAGCCCCCCTGGGGCACACCCAAGAGTTATCGCGAACTGTAGACAAACAAAATTATATAGAAATCAATTCAGATATATATACAGAGAGAGAGAGAGAGAGAGAGAGAGAGAGAGAGAGAGATTGTCCATTTGAATATAGGTGCACTAAAAGGTGTTTCCAGTAATGTATCAGACGTAACTTCTCTAGAGGAATCTAATGGCTTACAAGTAAAAAAATTCTCATTGAAGGAGCATGAAATCTGCGACTGAAATTTGTTTATTTCAGATTTTAATAAGATTTACATCTTAACTAAATTACGTTTATTCTAGATCTGTAAACATACGAGGGGCGTTTCAAAAAATAATGCCTCCTATTTTTTTCTTCCATTCGAATGAATCAGATGCGATTGCAAATTGCATTGTTCTGATAACTGAACTCGTGCGTTCGTGGTCTGTAAGTTCCACCTCTCTGTTGCAGATATTTACAGTGGGAGACTGAGAAAGCAAACCTTGGCATAGATGTGCTTTAGAAGCAGAGATGCTTCATAGTTATTGGCAAAATTGTTATGAGAATGGTGGTGAGTATGTAGAAAAATAAATTCAGGAGTAAAAAAGGTCGCACATTTTAATGGTACCACTCCCATCTTCATAGCTCTTCAACTTTTTGAGTAAAAAAATAGGAGGATTTACTTTTGGAACGAACCTCGTATTTCAATCATTTTCAGACCAACTGAAAATTCATGCATTCCATTTTAACTCATTCGACTCTACAATACCCCCCCCCCCCAAATTAATTTATTGAATTATTTGAGGTTAACCCTGCATTAGTCTCATAGGCTGTTTTGTCACCCCAATTTTGCTTAAGTGCTCTTTACTCCTAGTTGGCAACTGATTTCTTTTCCTCCTTCCCAGTACTCTCCTGACTCAGTGAGGGTATAGCAAACGTGGTATGGCACAGTTGCATCCCTATTTTCGTTGAAGATAGACGCCACTTTGTCTTTCTGGAGTGTCCAGTCACCCCAGCTGACTAACGTAGGTATAATTTTATGATTTATATATTTTTGTATTTTTCCAATGGAAATAAAAAAAATTGTAGATATAAGCGCATATTATGTATCATTAGGTTAATCTGTAATATTTAATATGGAATTAATATGTTTTTTGTATTTTCTTTATCATAAGTTTTGATGGGATTATTATTTTATTCATAATTTATTCCTCTTTCAATCTTGTAATTATGAACTTAGCTAATGTAATATCTTGTTTTTTCTTTTGTTTTTTAATTTATTTTATTGTATTTTTTATATTAATATCAACAAGATACAAGTGATTCAAACTGTTCAACAGGGATCGTAGTTATATCCTGAACCAGCAGGATAACTATATTTTACGAAATAATAACATTATAAACATTTTTGTATTGGGGTGTGTAAACACACCTAAGGGACTAACCATGTTTGAAACACCCAGGGGACTAACGCAGGGTTAATAAAGGGTCCAAGAATGTCATAGCATTATGCAACCTCCATGAGACGATGAAATAGATATTCCATATAATATAGCAAGTGCTAGTGCGATTGCAAGAATTAGTAGTGCATCATATGAACCCAAAAAACTTCTGTCATTACTAACCAACATAGTGTTACCCCTATCGACGAAGGGAAGGATCTATCAGGCATATGTATACAGTATGATGATGTATACAAGTGAAACCTGGCCTTTGGGAGTTGAGGACATGCATTGCATGATACGATTGTTGTGCAATATGAGTCTTAAAAACAGGCTTAGATCAGATGACGTCAGAGAAAGGTTAAATCAAGACAGTCTAGGGAGATGCGTGCAGAAGAGGTGACTTCGATGGTATGGCCATTTGAATATCTATGAACGGCACCAGAGTTCTCTTGGTGACAAAGTTGCAATTCTCTGGATTTTTTCTTTTTATTTGGTTTTCAAATCTATTTTATACAAATTGATTGGCGTTATTGGTAATAAAAAACTAAAGCCATTCTTCAAAGTCACATATTCACAACTGGCCTTATAATTCTCAATCACATAACCTAACTTTGTTTTTTTTCCCCCACCCCCACAATCTGCCCGACCACATCCCGCTCTGTCTGTATCGTCTCTTTAATATTCAATCTCTACAAGCTGGCTAGCCGAGTTCATTATTGGTAACTCATACAATGGTTTGATGATTGGTCTAAATTCGATTGCACTCTTCTTTGACTGGAGTTAGGGGGGGGGAGCAATAAAAATCAATATCTCCAAACAGCATTTGCTTTCTAGTCATCCAGACCAATTATAGAATCTGTATTAAAACATTTTTATTAAAAAAAGATAAAAAGAAAACAAAAAAACACAATGACCAAATGAATTTATGATAAAACAGAGATACATAAGTGAGGGTTAATATAAAAAAAATTTTTTTATGGAAATCGCTCCAGACAAGGCATGAAGCCACTTGATATAAGGAACTAAAAAATACTTCACCATCAAAAATTTGCCAAAGATACGTGTTAGATGGAATATATTCTAATCTAAATAACAGCAATTATTCCCTCTTTCTCAGAAACATCACTCATGGAATACGAGAACAAAAGGATAAAATAAGAGAATGGAGAGTTATGCACCTGCCGAAAGTAAACCAAGATCCACTTGCAACTCTCTTTAAATTATAGTTTAGAACGATAAAATTGTCACCCTAGAAAAGACGACATGATTCCATTTCTGTTTGACGAAAACCAGTTTTCATCTTTGTTGCAGATCATCCACTAGTTAGCCCGTTCTGTACAAATCCCCAGAGCGATATGAGCCTTCTGTCTAAAAGTGGCACAATGTTCAACAAGTGAGATTGGAGATGCACCACTGTACAATTCATGCTCTTTGCCAATCAAAGTTATGACAACAGGACCATTGCCAGCACCCTCAAAATGGATCGCTAGATTGCCATGAATAACAGAGATGTGCCTAGGGTCATGAAAACAAATTTTCCAGCCACGGTTATGATCTATGGTATGGTTTCAAGTGAGGGCCACATCATGCCAACTCACATCTTCAAAGTCGGCTTGAAAGTCAGCACCAAAGTGTACCTGAATGTGTTGAAAAGTGTGGTGATCCCCTGGTACAATCAGTTGCACGCTGGCAGACCTTGGGTGTGGCAGCAGGGTTCGGTGCTGGCCCACAAGTCCAAAAAGACCCAGGCTTGGCTTCAGAAGGATTGCTATGACTTTATACCCTTCTCAGATTTGCCCCCTCTCCTCCCCCGACCTAAACCGCTCCTTTGATCATATGCTGAGAACATCACCAACATGACCTCCCACAACACCAAAGCCAACCTGATTGCCGCCATCTGCCGCTAGTGCTGGTGAAAAAGCCATGCTCCCAGTTCTGGACCCGTATCGAGGCGGTGATTGAGGCTGAAGGCGGCTTCATTGAATAGATATCAGCTCTACTACATAATCAAGTTACCTGAATTTTTTTTTTTTAATAAAAGTTTTAAAATAAAGCTGTAATGTTGTTTTCTTTAGGGCGACACTTTTATCGTTCCACTCTGTATAATGGGATCGAGTTAATAAGAAACTCTTAAGAATCGAACCAGAAATAAATGTCTGATCATATTTTCTCCATTATTTTCCCTTACATCTCCATAATTTACTATCCCTTCTTCATTTTTCCAACTGAAAAACCGATGCGTTCCTTTAATCGATCCATTTTGAAAATATAATAATGCTGTTTTTGTTTCTGTTTCTTTCTTGTTCTTTTTTTTATTATTATTTTATTTGCTTTTTTTATGGTTATTTCACCCTTAACAAGGCACAGTCGTACTTGGATGTAGGCGGCTACTATTTGGGATATAAGTCGCAGGAACACTATGGAGGAATTTGAGCAGCAAGATGTCTGTTCACATTACACTTGAACTTCTGCAAGTCAGGACAGCTGGGGAAGCAGAAACCTGGAAGGGAATTCCAAAGTCTAGCAGTTAGAGGGAAGCTATTTGAGCAAAAGGCTTTTCAGCATATAGGGATCTCTGCTGAGCAGGGGTAGGATTTTGCTGCTTGTCAGGGTTGGCATGGGTATTTATGTTGAGAGGGATACAAGGGCTAGGAGTTCCTCAGAGCATCCTTCATTAAAATACTTGTAAAATAGAACCAGGGATGCATCATTTCGTACTCATCAATGGCATTACTAAAAAATGAAAAACAAACATATAATAGACCAGCTAATAAATAAAAACATTATTTTTGAGATGAGGTTGAATTATTTGGAATTTTTGGACTAGTGTTCTTAGATATATAAACACACACACACACACACACACACACACACACACACACACACACACACACACACATAGATATAAGTTGATAATAGTATGGTTCTACCAAGAAAGAAATGTGCATTCAAAAAAGTGGGACTATCAATATTTATTAATTTTTTACATTTTGGGTGCTTGTTAAGATAGTCAACAGATTGATTAATAAATGTTGATTGTCCCAATTTTTTAATGTACACTTCTCTCTTGTTGGAACCATATGGAAATGTGTGTGTGTGTGTGTGTGTGTGTGTGTGTGTGTCTGTCTGTCTGTCTGTTTGTGTGTACATTTCCCTTCCAATAACTGTCAATTTTCGGTCTGCAGACTCGAAATTTGATATACGGGGTATTGAGATTTGAGAAAATCGTTTTAATCGGTTTTCGGCTAGAAATTTGGCTGACAAGGCGTCAACAATTTGACCTTTCAATACTCCTCCACCAATTTTGGGTCTAAACACTTGAAATTTTAGATGTAGGTTACTTGGATAGGGATAATAATAATAATGTGATTTGAGCCCCAAAAATAAATGTTAAAGGGTTAAAATTGGGGTCAAAGTTTTTAAAAATTTGATGTCTGCGGTCACTACAAAATTACTCAGACAATTTCTGGTCTAAACATTTGAAATTTTACATAATGGGTATTCAAATATGTGGCAAACATTTTAATCAGTTTTTTTGGGAAAATATTTGGTTGCCAAATGTCAAAGTTGAAAGAATTGACCTTTGCAGATTCTACCAAATTTCTCCGCCAATTTTGCATCTAAACACTTGAAATTTTAGATGTAGGCCACTTGGACATGGGTAAAACTTATTATTTTGATTTGAAACCAAAATGATAAATGTTAAGGTGTCAAAATTGGGGTCCAAGTTATAGAAAATTTACCTCTGCAGTCTCTACGAAATTACTCAGGCAATTATTGGTCTAAACATTTGAAATCTTACATAAAATGTATTTTTTAAAATTTTATTATTATTATTATTATTATTATTATTATTATTATTATTATTATCATCAAAGACGAACTGAAATGCTAGTATATATATATATATATATATATATATATATATATATATATATATATATATATATTAGTGATAGGACGATTCCAATATTTTTCACGATTCCGATACAGTTATAAATTCACTACTAAGTTACTGATTCCGATCCTTTATACATCTCTAAATATTTAACTACAACGTTGTGATTTCTCACAATTACAATAAAAACACATGTTAAATGTGCGGATATTTTCTTAAATGTAATAGTACGTTTGTGAGGGATGATCTATCGATTTTAAGTCTAAAACTAATAGATTTCCGTTAGTTTATCATTACTATCAGCAGTCGGAGATTTTGCTTTAAACAAAATTAAATAAAAAAGCCAATTAAAAGAATCATTTTTGGCATCGGAAAAGAGTCAATTTTTTTTTTACTGATTCCTACTGATGCCCCTGAAAGTTCCGTTTTTTCTAGTTCCCCATTCTAATTCTGATTAATTTTTGCAACACTAATATATATATATATATATATATATATATATATATATATATATATATATATAAAATATATTTTAGTCATCGACATACAGACCTGTTTCGTTGTTTCACAACTCATCAGTGCCGCTAGACTAACACCTCTCCCAAGCCGAGGATCGAACCTAGAACCGTCGTGATGACAGTCGGCAGTTCTACCCCCTGACTACGGAATCGGTGGCCGAAATTAAACTGTCCGAATGTCTATTTAAATAAACATCCGTCCGCCACTCGTAGAGGGCTCAAACGTTTGTTTGTAAACAAACCGCGAGCTTCGCATTTTTTCAGCTAAATTAAGTAGCGAGTAAGATAATTTACGATAGTGCTCTACCCAAGAGGGGGGCTTTATAAAATATATATATATATATATATATATATATATATATATATTAGTATATACTAATATATATATATATATTACTATATATCAGTATATACTAATATATATATATATTAGTATATATCAGTATATATATATATATATATATAGTATATTATATTAGTATATATCAGTATATATAACTACTTCATTTACTCACATAAAATTAATATACGAAAGTATAAATTTTTGCATAAACTTTAAGTATTTACATCAACAGTGCTCAATACTTAGGTAGAACTTACATATATATATATATTATATATCAGTATATATATAAATATACATGCATATATATATATATACATTTATATATATATATATATATATATATATATATATATATATATATATATATATATATATATGTGTGTGTGTGTGTGTGTGTGTAATAATGTCGCTATCTATAGTGATAAGTTATAATATAGTATATCTATAATCAGGAATAGGTTCAAGGTTCCCAAAATCCATACTTGAATAGTCCGCAATGAACCATGGTGTAACGGATGAAGTACTAAGTAAAATTCAGATGTAATTGACACTCTTCTGGAGGTTGAAGGTTCAATCCTCAATGCAATAAATACAATTATTAAAGACTTTTACCTGGTCATGCATCATGGAACAAAAGCATGCTACCCCTATGGGTTAAATAAAATGTTTCGGTCAAATATCCATACAGATTTCCAAGTTCGAGAAAAAGATTCTCTAATTCAACAATATACACTTGAAAACGGTTTGAGGTTATATGGTTATATCGGCTGAAACTTTGTGCAAAAAGCACTCAAGATGAGAACAGTAGCTTGAATAATCTAAAATATAAATATGTTAGATGGCGATTTCTAATTTTCAGGCTGGTATCCTCTTAAAATTTGGGCCGCTTTTTCCTCTGGCCTTCTTCAGATGCATTGTGTCAAACATATACAATAAAAATAAAGTAAAGCCAGTTTTCCTCTATACCTGTGTTATTGAAAGCTATTTTACTATAAGCTACAAAAAAGATCTGTTTAGTCAGTAAGATAGGTCAAACATTGGGTGATATTGCTAAAAACAAAAATTTAATTTTCAATCGATTTCCTTCTTTTATATATCTTATTTTTTTAATATTCAGTCCTGATCAATATTTGATTATTTTATCGATTATATAAAGAGCAGTTGCCTGTTTATGTCTGTGTTTATCTACGAATAAAATATCACACGGCAGACCTACAAATCTGATATATTCCCTTTTCGGTACTGCCACGGAAAGAATATGAATGAATCTCTTCTGCAATATTTCATATTTTGGAGGTCATCAAAAAGAAAATAGTTCGGGGGGGGGGAGATAGTCGACATTTATAATGAGAAGGAGAAGGGAAAAAGAGAAGTGAGAGAGGAAGAAAGGTTGGATAACAATAAATAAATTAAGAGAGAGGAATAGAGAAAGACAGAGAGAAGAGGAGATAGTTTTTAAAAGAATGTTACGCACTTTTTAACTCTTCTATTTTGTTGTCCATACACGGGCAACGTCAGGTAACCATGCTAGTTAGTCATTAATAAAGAAAAGTGGAGGAATTCTTACTATCACAGTTAGAAGTTCTGATACTGCTACCCAAATCACTGGGTAATGTTTGGCCATTTTTCCCTCTGACCTTCTTCCGGTGTCTTGTGTTGAACTCTATTAGACTGGTTAAAAAAAGAATCTTCAACCTAATAGATCTCATATTATCAGTCAGCTTCCAATCTCTGTCTCCCATCACTGTGTTTGGTTTATAAGTATTTTAATGGAACGTGCCTTTTGTAAACTTCTTTTTTTTTTTTTACATAGGCGTCACCACTTATCAAGGCCGATCGGCCACTCAAGGATAAGGGTTAAAGAGTGTACAGTAGTCAAAAGGACAATATAGTAATCGATATTAATGGAAGTTCGGTAAATTTGTTAACTTAAGTGGAACGGCTCATCAGAAACTTGTTCACGTTGGACTTGAAGACAACCATATTATAGACAGCTGGAAAGCAGGAAAACGGAAGGCAATTTCAGAGGCGTGCAGTTCTAAGAAAGAAGCTTTGATCATGGAATCTATGTTTAGGTTTAGGCACAGATAAAGAGTGCAATTGCAATTGTTCCTCTTTGATACGACAATGACTTTAAAAAGCATGTGTTGGCGTGACAGGGAATTTTAACCGTGAGTCAGAAAATAAGGGACTTTTAAACAAGATGCAAGACTCATTAATCTTCCGAATTTTTACAAGATTGTCGAGCAACTGTGAACCGTAAAACAAATTACACACATAAGAGTTGGTTATTGTTGCAAACTAAAATAATATTAATTCACCCAGAGAGGGAAAAACAGAAATGCGGCCATACTTTGTTGGTTTTGAAAATATGTATCCGTGGCTTGGTGATGAAACGACCGGTATAAATACCCTTTTCTTTCAACAAAAAAACAAAAACTTCCCCTTTGCTTTCAAGTGAAAAGAAAACTTATGACGAATTTCTTTTCTTTGTTTCTTTGTAGGCCTTTTAGACACAACGTCGGATTTATATTAAAATTTCATGTTAAAATTTAATAAACGCATTACTAAAGTGGAAATACGTCTTATTTGCGGTGAAAAGGGTAAATGATCATCAAATCTTACCGGTTTGTGTGTGTCTGTGTCTGTGTCTGTGTCTGTGTATGTCTGTATGTGAATGTGTGTCTGTGTCTGTATGTGATGTGTGTGTGTCTCTGTCTGTGTATGAATGTGTGTGTCTGTGTGTGAATGTGTGTGTGTGTCTGTGAATGTGTGTGTGTGTCTGTGAATGTGTGTGTGTGTGTGTGTGTGTGAATGTGTGTGTGTGTCTATGTGTGAATGTGTGTCTGTGTGTGAATGTGTGTGTGTCTGTGTGTGAATGTGTATGTGTGTCTGTGTGTGAATATGTATGTGTGTCTGTGTGTGAATGTGCGTCTGTGTGTGAATGTGTGTGTGAATGTGTGTCTGTGTGTGAATGTGTATGTGTATGTGTGTGTGTGTCTGTGTGTGAATATGTATGTGTGTCTGTATGAATGTGTGTGTGTGTCTGTGTGTGAATGTGTATGTGTGTCTGTGTGTGAATATGTATGTGTGTCTGTGTATGAATATGTATGTGTGTCTGTGTGTGACTGTGTGTGTGTCTGTGTGTGAATATGTATGTGTCTGTGTGTGAATATGTATGTGTGTCTGTGTGTGAATATGTATGTGTGTCTGTGTGTGAATGTGTGTGTCTGTTTGTGAATGTGTGTGTGTCTGTGTGTGTGTCTGTGTGTGAATATGTATGAGTGTCTGTATGTGAACGTGTGTGTGTCTGTGTGTGAATATATGTGTGAATGTGTGTGTGTTAATGTGTGTGAATGTGTATGAATGTGTGTGTATGTGTGTGTATGTGTGTGTGTCTGTGTATGAATGTGTGTATTTCTGTGTGTCTGTGTCTGCATGTACGTGTGTCTGTGTGTGCATGTGTCTGTGTGTGAATGTGTGTGTGTCTGTGTGTGTGTCCGTGTGTGTCTGTGTGAGCGTGTGTCTCAGTGTGTCTGTGTGTGTGACTGTGTGTGCATGTATCTCTGTGTGTTTGTCTGTGTGTATGCTTCCTTGTGTGTGTCAGTGTGTGTCCGTTTATGTGTCTATCTGTGTGTGTCTATGTGTGTGTGTGTTTGTGTATATATGATTGAGAGACTCCCACGGACAGTAAAAATGTTCTGAGCATCCCGCCCCCGTTCAAACAGACGTTGCCATGCGAACAAGAATCAGAAATAGTCGTATGAAAGGAGCATGAGAAATAAAAAAATTAAAAAAAAATCAAGATACAAAAATTTAACAGAGAAATTCGTTAATGAATTAAACTAACAACATGTTGACAGAAACGTACTGAACAATTTTGTTACGAACTTTTTTTCAAGTGAATTTTTTGTTGTTGTTGTTGTTGGAGAGTTATAATAGCAATCACAATGGAAAAGAAAAAAATATTTTAATAGAAAAAAATGAAAAAATTAAATCTGTCATCTTGTACTCAAGAAAACATTTAAATATTACACACAAAAAAAGAGATGAATAGTATGGGGGAGGGAAAGGAAGAAAAGAGGAAAGTGAGAGGAAGAAAGAGATGTAGAGAAAAAAAGAGGGAAGAGAGAGAAAAAGAGAGAGTGGCGAGAAGGAAGAAAGTGAGAAATAGAAGTGAGAGAAAAATAGATGGAGGGAGAATCAATGGAGGAGCGAGAAAGAGGGGGGGGGAGAAAGAGAGGGGCTGTCGAGAAAGAAAAGGAAGGGGAACGTGAGGTGAGAGGATGAAAGAAATAGAGAGAGAAAGAGAGAGAAGGGAGAAAGGGGTAGGATGGAGAAAGTGAGAGAGTGAGGAGAAGGAGAGAGAATGAGGAAAACGAAGGGTGATATGAAAGAAAGAGATGGAGAGAAGAAGGGAAAGAGAGGATAAAGAAAGAGAGAGTGAGGATCCGGAGTGGGGAAGAAGAGGAGTGAGAGGAAGAAGGAGCTGAAGAGGAAAAAGAGAAAAAGAGGAGGGAGGAAGAGAGGGGGTGGAGAGAAAGAGAGGGAATGGAAAGAGAGGTGGGAAAAATGAAAAAGGGGGATGAAAAAAGAGAGAAAGAAAGGCCGAAAAGAGAGAGGAGGAATGAGCTAGAGAGAGAGAGAGAGAGAGAGAGAGAGAGAGAGAGGGGGGGAGGAGAAAGAGAGAGATATGAGAAGACTCATTAAATAAATTTGTTAAAAATGCCATTTAAAAAATCGGCAAAGCCAAACAATATGCAAATCTTGTTGATTTGAATATTTTTCATTCCAAACAAAATGTCTGCTTCTTTGTGGAATCTGGGTCATATTGCAACAGATTCAATTGGAACAGGAATTTGTAAAAAAAAACAAACAAGAATTCTTCATTCAATCAGTTTCAATAGATATTTCAAACTTAAGCATAACAGACCAAATAAAATGGCATTTAAAATTTTTCAGAGGAGATATTTTTCTGTACATAGATAATTAAATATACATTTTGCATGAATAATAGTGGTAAATCTTACTTTAGGATAATAATGCATGAGATTATATATATATATATATATATATATATATAATCTCATGTATCATTACTGTTTCGCTGTTTTAATGCTCATCAGTATGGCTAGACAAGCAACTACCTCAAGCAATGATCGAAACCTGATCGTGCAAACGACAATCGGAGCTTCTAACCGTTGCGCTATATGGCTGCTGCTATTCAGGCAGTGAATTAACAATGTTTTGACATTGTCCAAATACCTAAGCTCAATTTGTTTACACAAAGAGCATCGCTTCATACGCTAATGGTAATTTGTATATCACTTCTCCATATGCTCAACCTAAGATACGGAGCATTATAGTCATCGACATACAGTACTGTTACGCTGTACTGGGACGATTAATTGGAATCGGAATTGGGAATCGGAACATTTTGGGGGATAGGAATCTATATTGAAATCGGAAAAATTTGTACTTATTTTCTGATGTCTAAAGCGATTCCTTTAATTATCTTTTTTTATTTGATTTTGTTTAAAACAAAATTTCCAACTGCTGGGAGTAATATTAAATAAAAAATATTGATTGATTTTAAACTACCAGTAAAACTAAAATCTATGGATCACCTCTCACAAGTTTGCTTTTACGTTTGAAAAAATATATTCACATATAACATTTGTTTTTTTTGCAGTAACCGGGAAAAATAACAACTTTATAATTAAATATTTAGAAATTTATTAAGAATCAGAAGTGGTAATTGTACCGGAATCAGGGGAAAATATCGGAATTGTCCTACCACTAGTATATCTATAATATAAAGCTGAACGTCTGTGTATGTCTGGTCACGAATAGGCTTCTATATGGTTGACCATTATAAAAAAACTGATTACATATAATGATAGAAGATCTATCGAGACATAGGAATGGGTATGTTTGATCTGGAATAATGATAATTCATTAAAATTGTGGGGTCTGTGTACGCGCCTGGTCCACAAAGTATGGAAATAAAAAATTAAAAAATTAAAAAAAAAAAAACGTTTACAAGTGTTTTTGATATAGATGTACATAACAATACTTTGATAAGTATGTTTTTACGTTATTGTTCCAGTAATACGTTGTTTAAACTCTATTCCGTTGTTCTGTTTTCTTTGTGGCTTATTGCAAGCCATAACAATTGCATAAAAGAAACTTTGCGTATCTGTGAGTTTCTTCCTTATGGACTTAAAAATGGCTGGACCGATTTTTATGAAATTTTACACAAAAGTACTTTATATGCCTGGTAGTGTTCTTAGATATATTTTGTATCAGAATGTCTTAGATAAGTATCGATACTCAATAATCCAATGAAAGAAGGAACAGGCGATTTTGACTAAAGTTAACAGCCTTATACAGCCCAACATCACAAGTGCATTTGAGAACTTTTATTACCACACAAGCTGAAATGCCCGACATATAAAATCAATAGTAGGTTCTTTAATATGCAAGGGGCGCGTTCGAAATGAATGTTTCAGTTTAGAGTACAATTGAAGCATGATATTTGACTTTTGTATTTTAAAGTTTAATTCAAGCCATTATATATAAAAATAATTTAATAAAATCAACAGTAGGTTCTCTACAGTGCAATGTGGAATACAATGTATTCAGGACAAAGTGACTGCAAGGAGGACCGTGAAGCTTCCTCCTGGTGCACTACAATGGGTCTCCAGCTAGAGCAGGCAATCAATCAATTTGATTGAAAAATCAGCAATTTCACAAATTTCGATAACAATAAAACTATGGGAGTGTGTAACATCTGCTGATCATCATTGAATCCCGGACAACGTCAGGTCTCAAAAGTTAGTAGCTCTTTGTCTGATAAAAATCCGGCTATAGGACGTTAAAAACAAGGGCGGGGATAACAAGGAATCTGATTGGTTAGCGAGCAAACTTAATACGACGTGTATAAATAAAAACGCAGTAACATTAATTTTGTGCATCAACTTGCCGAGTCCTTACGAGAATGGAATACAGAAAATTCTGTGCAGCTTAATTGCCATATATATTGACATAACTTACTATACATAAGCATATAGTTTTGTATACATATTATCATTATTATTATTATTATTATCATTAGCTCACATGGAGCTTTCACACGAGTCAGCAAACGATCTGATTGGATACCTGTGGTGTTCTCTAGAAGCTGAGTGACAACAAGTCTCCCCAGACGTCCAGCTCTCTCCTCCTCCTTCGATAGCATTTGCAAATAAATTTGCATCATCGCAACAGCCTCTTACCATTGATTTCTCGCTGGCAGTGGCCATTGGTTTATACTGGAATTTGAGTGGCACTAAGCCTCCCCAAGATCCCAGTTCTCTTTGCACTTGTCCAGCGGAGGTCTGACCAGTGCTCCCTCCCTCCTCGGTCTTTCCATCCTCTTTGACCCTTCTCGGCTCTTTGTTATCACTTTTTTTTGGGGGGCGAACGGTGGTGAAACAATGGAGAGATGCATGATGGGGGGGGTGTAGAACATGTAGATCTGCAGCTTCGGTGTTCTTCATTCCCTGTAACGCTTCTTCGTTATATTGTCTTGTGTTATTCTATGCATTCAAGGGTTTTCCTTAATATTTCAGCCGTTTTCATTATCGTTAGGCGTTGTATTTTTGCAGCTATTCCTCTGATTCTAATTTCTGCCATTCTTTTTTCCAGATTTTTTGGGATTGTTCCTAGTGCTCTTACCATTATCGGTACTATTTTGATTTTCTTCATCATCCAAATCACTTTTATCTCTTTTGCTAGCTCTGTGTGTTTGCTTCGTTTCTCCTTTTTTTTTCATACTCACCCTGTGGTCAGCTGGGACAGCAAAGTCTACGATTTGACAGGATTTCTCTTTCTTGTTAATTATTACATCTGGTCTTCTTGCTTGGATGGGTTTGTCCGTCTGTATGTCCATATCCCATAGGATTTTGTGGTTCTCGTTTTCGAGTGCTGTTGCGGGTTTATGCTTGTACCATTTATCTGTATGCTAAAAATGCAACTGTTTACACAATTCCCAGTGCACTGCCCTCCCCACTTGGTCATGCCTGTTTTTGTATTCCTTTTGGGCCAGTTTGTTGCATTCACTTACTATATGGTTTATCGTTTCGTCTCTTTGTCCACAGAGTCTGCATTTGCTGTTTTCTTGTGTTTTATCGATCCTTGCTTTGATATGGTTAGTTTTTATCGAGTTATCTTGTGCTGCGGTTATTAGGGATTCAGTTTCTCAGTTTATATGTCCTTTTCACATCCATGTCCAGGTGTTTTCGTTATTCTCATCTTTTGTCATTCTTACGAATCTTCCGTGGAGTTGTTTCTCTTCCCGTTTCTCTTTTCTCGTTTTGTCATTTGTCTCTCTGTTTTCTGTTTTGTTGGTTTTCTCCGTATCTCTCGCTGCCATAATTATCCTTTCAGTGCTTTGCATTATGTATTTTTCTAGTTCTTTTTTTGTGTCCTTCACACAGTCTTCTTTAGAGATCAGTCCTCTCCCGCCGTCTTTCCTTTTCACATAGTCTGTCAATATCATCCTTTGGGTGTAGTGCATTATGCATGGTCATGAGTTACCTGGTTTTCTAGTCGAGTTGTCTCAGTTCTTCTTTTGTCCACCCTATAAACGGTCCAAAGTATCTCACTAGTGACACTGCCCATGCATTTATACCTTTTATTAGGTTTCTGCTATATAATTTAGTTTCCAGGAGTTTTCTTGTTCTCCTGAGGTATTCCTTTCCAATTTTCTCTTCCATTTCTGTTGTTTTGATGGTGTCTGCTTCCAGAATTCCCAAGTATTTATAGTCATCTCGTTCTCCTAGTGCCCTCATTTCTGTTTGGTTGGGTAGTTCCATGCCTGCTGTCGTTTCCAGTTTTCCCTTTTTTATAACTAGTAGTGCGCACTTTTCCATTCCAAATTCCATTTGGATATCTTGGCTGAAGATCCTGGTAGTGTTAATTAGTGTCTCTAGCTCCTTTTTAGTCCTTGCAAAAAGTTTCAGATTGTCCATGTA
>NC_136502.1:113679058-113684058 GCF_053919585.1 Euprymna scolopes
TTTAACGTAAGAACTATGTTGTAACATTTGAAAGCTTGAAACATTATTTATCGGATAAAAGATGTGTTTGAAGGCTCGTCAATGCAGGAATTATTCAGTTGTTGGAATAGAAAGATAAATAAATAATAATAAATAATTCAAAGGGTTCAATAGTTCCCAATAAATATTTATTTACTTGACTGTAGATGGTATATACCTCAAATATTTTCGGGGGAAACCCCCATTCTCAAGAAGTAACAAATGTACATCAGTTCTCTACGCTGCCATATTCAGTTTGACCAACCTTGACATACATTTGTTACCTTTTGAGAATGAGGGTTGCGCCCCAAAATATTTGAGGAATATACCATCTATAGCCAAGTAAATAAATATTTATTGGGAACTATCGAACCCTTGGAATTATTTATCATTATTTATTTATTTGTTTCAACCACTTATTAATTCTTGCATTGACAAGCCTTCAAACACACCTTTTAATTTTTTAACGATTTGTAACGATTTACTATGCAATCTTAGTCATTACAAGGCTGATTTTGATCTCTATTTCTGGAGAGGCTGGTAAGGTTAGGTAATCAGTGATGAATTTGAAAGATGGTTAAGCGAGACATACCAGCCTTGTTTCCTCATAAAATTTGATTTTCTTAGTTAAAAGAACTACTTGATCAATTTACATGATTTTTGGAATATGACATTTTTGTTCTGTGACGGGTACGTACATCATGAAGATTTTTCTGTATTTTTATTTTAATTAGGTGGAATTCTGCACAAGCACTGAAGATTGTTTCCAAGTTTCATTATATTTTTTATTTAAATTAGAATTGCATTTTTTTTCACCACGCATCAAAGCCAAAAGCCACTTGAGGATAAGAGTTAATGAAATGAAATGATTGTAAGCCGAAAGATAACTGCAACAAGATGTCATTCATTCTAGGTGGATTGAACCAGCTTACTTCACAGGAGAAAGTTTCATGGGAATATCAAATTCATAAGCAGTCCCCATTAGGGGAGATGCAACATTAGTTTTTGTTACAGTTCTTACAAGGAAGAGGTCAACGTCCTCATACATAGAGTCTCCCGTATTCCCAAATGGTAACTCATGTGGTACTGACCAGGCTTAACGTTGCTTAACTTCAATATACTAACAAAAACGGGTGTATGAACATGGTTAAGTTAAAAAGTGGACAACTATCAATAGTATGGACTAAGTTTGCTTACTTATTTACAAGTATTTAAAGTTAACAATGTTGTAATCTGCAGGGAATTAGTCCTGCAATAATGTGTTCCACAGATTGAAAACTCTGCCTGACACGAGACACATAGAGGCAAAAATAAAAGTTGTAGTAGAGAACGAGTTCTTGCTTTGAGTGTGTTAGAAGGAAAAACCAGAGATTTATGCTCGATCAAGCGCTTTTTATGGAAATAACTATGGAGAAGAGTGAGACTAGAAACGAAAAAGGGAATATAGGAAAGAGAAGTGATCACTCTGCCACCAGATTTCAAAGTTGGTTTTGCACATTGCCAAGAAAGGAAAGGAAAAAAATTTTTTTTATACCTACAGATACTAATGTTTCATCCTTTCGAAATCATCAGTGCAGGAAGTCACGATTAATTATTTCTGCAAGCAAACCATGCCACAACCATCACAAAACATGGAAGCCACAGATTAGAAGTCCTAAATGAGTTTCGCCCAATAAAATATATTCACCAATGAAATATATTCACCAATAAAATATATTCACCAATAAAATATATTCACCAATAAAATATATTCAAACTTATGATTTGAAACCTGAGTCAATTGCAGGTGAGACAAGTACTATGCCACCTGAGCCACCACGTCACACACAAGAAAGCCTAATTACTAACACAGATCAAGCAAACCATGACGAAATCTGACTGTGAAATATACCTACTTCTTCTCAAGAAGACGTGACGTCATCCAACTATTAAGAACGCATGTTGATATCCCAGGAGTACGATTTTACACTCGCTAAGACGATGACATCGCACATTACTCGGGTTTAGAATCCTGAGTTTGGGTATGTTCTGCTGATGAGCCCAAACGAAGGTAAAACTCGTATGTAAGACTTCTGGTCTGTGGCTTTTAGGATTTGTGTGAACTGCGGCGTTGTTCGATTGTGGAAATAACTATATATATATATATATATATATATATATATATATATATATATATATATTTCTGTAGAAATATATTTTCTTATTATATATCAATCCTTATTTAAGCAGCTCAATGTAATTACAGAGCAATATAGAGAATAAATGAAAAAGTTTTATATTCCAAAATTCATGATGCTGACCATCTTATAATTAATTCCTTTAATTCAGTTGACTTATACAATTCTTGACAGTATCTGTTTCATAACGCAAAATCAATCACTTAATTATTATATCAATCAGTGAATCTATTATGCTCTTAACTCATCAGAAGAAATAGCAACAATCAATCTGTCAAAAGGAATTGAAATATATATATATATATATATATATAGAGAGAGAGAGATAGATAGATAGATAGATAGATAGATAGATAGATAGATAGAGAGAGAGAGAGAGAGAGAGAGAGAGAGATATGCACATAGTTGAATGCTTTATAACAGAAGATTAAAACTAAATTTAACTCTAACAGCACAAGGTTTTATGCTCATCGCAAGAAGAGGAAGTTAATACATTACTGCAGTTATGAAACTAGGCCATCTACAACTACAGGTTAACAGGTACTGCGTTTAACTTGATTCATACAATCGTTGATTGATTTTTAAATAACATTAACTTAGAACAACAGAAAATCGCTCTTCTCCATCTTTTACTCGCTAAAAACAAACTTGAAAAAAAAAGAAACAACAAAAAAACGAAAAACACTTTTCTTAAAGGAAAAATCCACCATGCTATGCAATTCCTACAACTATGCACTCTAGAAACTCTATTAAACCTGACATAGTGATATGGGACAAGGAAGGAGAAAGAAGCAACCTTAGTAGAAGTTAGTGTCCCCAATGATGCTGGGAGGGAAAAGATAGCGAAATAGGACTTTATGTACGACATGAAAAGAAACGGGAATCTAGGAAATATCTCTATCATGACAGCATAATTATAGGAGCAACCGGATTAATGAAAAAAAAAATTTCCAAAAACTAACTGGCGAATATACCCGGTGAACCAAGAACAAATACAAGTACTACAAAGAATTGCAGTAAAAGGAACGGTTAGAACCTTAAAAAGATCTCTCGGTTCGAGTGTTTGAAATAGCGAGTGAATATCTGGCATCCAATAGAATGTCCTAATCAACAGGGGGTGAAAAAATGGAAATTGCAAAAAAGAGACATACAAATAATTGCACTTAAAGGGGATTTGTTGTATTTTCTTACAAATGGATTTTTTAAACTGAAATTTTAGCACACCTGCTAGAAAAAAATATTCATACAGTATTTATCTGGCTTCTCTCTTTTCTTTTTTTTTCACACTGCGCGTTTATTAATATTTCGAAAAAGAAATGTGCCCATTAAGGCAATTTGCAAAGCCAAACAGAACTCCTTATCTAACGCGAGCGAGAATCGTGCACTTTAAAACGGTTTCAACGTCATTACAAGGAAAGATGTCAAAATTGTTAAATGTTCTGCCATGCCTCGCAGAAAGCAGGATTGAAAGAATAACTTTGGTGAATGAATAAAAAAAAAAAATACTGCTGTTCAAACTCTGCAAGAAAATGTGTTTCATGTACAAAGAATTGTTTGTTATAAACTAACAAAAAAATATAATGTATATCATGCTGAGATACATGCATTAAATCGAGTGTTTTAAGCCATGTAAGAATTCGATATTCTTAGCATATTACATGGTGTTTTTTTTTTTTTTTTTTTTTTTTTTTTTTTTTTTTTTTAGAGGCGGCGAACTTAAAATCGATAACTTCATTTTCTTTAATTACAGATTTGGTAACTATCGGTTAATTTGAGTTCAGCTTGGTTTGGCGATTCATCATAAAGACACTGACAGCCGAACAGCGTTTACGAATCGTGCAAATTTACGATCAATTTATTAAGAGAAACATTTTATGAACGAATAATTTCACAAAATGGAGATGTCAACTGGTCACCTCGTCTATGCGATTTAACCCCATTAGATTATTTTCTTTGGTGGATATGTAAAGCCGCATATCTACGCTGATAAACCAGACACAATAGACCACTTGGGAGACAACAACCGACATGCTAGTACCGAAATACGGCCTAATTTAATGTAGAGCTTATGAAAATTGGACACTTAGATTACGGCAGATACACGCAAGCCATGGGGGGGGGGAACTATATGGCCGAAATTGTATTGAAATTATAAATGGCAAAGATTAATTTTTGAAATAAATAACATATTTGTATGAGAAAGAGCGAAGTAAATTAGCTTCAAAAACAAAATACAAATATAACTGAAGGATCATGTTCGCAAATGTTCAAATTTTTAACCATTATTGTCCAAACAACGCTGCTAACGTGCACCAAGAAATTTGCAAACGTCATGAAATAGATTATTATGTTAGATTTTGGCAGAGCAATGTCGAAACATGTACTGGTCGACGATTATTGTTATCGGTCTTAATATTTGTAAAAATAAAATGTCAGAAATAATGTTATCATAACGAAATAAATACTTACAAATATAATTGTTTTATATTAAAACGTTTTAATAGAAACGAATGTTATTTTTAAGTAGCACAAACAAAAATGTTAACTTGGTGAAAAAGAATGTTAGAACATAAACAAAATGACGTAACGATATAATTTGGAAATACACGTATCAGTTAATCAAGAGTTGGGAGTCAGAGTTAATAGACCCAGTCTGTAGTCAGAAGAAGAAAGACGGTCATGTATTGTAATGGTCCCGAGTAGGGGGAAATGTCGATAGTAAAAGTCTAGGATCAGCGTTACAGCTTTCCAATGGGGGGAAACATATAAAATAAAGTTGCTATAAATATCACCAAGGCTTTGGGT
>NC_136502.1:113689058-113744058 GCF_053919585.1 Euprymna scolopes
AGGAGACTTTGTTGGTATGGTCGTGTCGAAAGAATGGATGAGAGTTCTTGGGTTAGTAGATGCAGAACAGTTGAGGTATCAGGGTTAGTTGACGCGAAAAGACTAAAGAACTGCTAAAAGAAGAGATAAGGTTGTATTTGAAAGAGAAGTCAAGTTAGTTTAGAAGCCAATTTTTAAAAGCCGTACAACACATGTCAGCACGTAAAAGAGACGTTACACTGATATATCATCGTCACGATAATATATAGTTTAACATTTATCTCATGTATTGGACGGCTTTTAGAAATTAACTTACAAACTAATCTATCTCTGACCAGGTCTTTATTATCTCTCTTTATTCCACATGCGTCCTTATCATTTCCTCCCATTGTAATGTTACCCAACACGTTATAACCTCAGAATAAGCAACAATAAAAGAATAGGAAAGAACTTCAACTCGCCTTTCCCCCATTGTAACCATGACATTTATTTCTTAATTCTTTCGTCACCCGTGACTTCTCATTATGGCTGTGACATCACCTACGTCCTTAACGTGCTCTCGAACATAATCCACGTCTCTACTGTGATCGTCTTCGCTAACATGCTCTTTCTCCTTTTTTATAGTCTTTTTCTTTACTGTTGACGCCATTTTGCATGCATTTGCATATATGCGTTACTTTTCATGTTTTCTTGGATCTTGCACTGCCAACTGACTATGATAACACAACTGTTCTACGTCGTATAAACCAAGAACTTGCATCCATTCTTTCAATGTGACCAAACCAACAAAGTATCCTGCCTGCACATGTCACACTATACAAGAAACTCGTGCAACCAGATGAGGCTGTCTGAAGACACCGCCATTATCACTTCTTCTCATGTTTTCTTTACCTCCTCCCCATCATCAACTGACCTTGCTACCTTAACTGTTCTACATCTCTTAACCGAAGCATCCTCATCCAATCTTAATGTGTAAATACATGAACATAAACAAAAAATAACAAACAAAACATCAGCAGAATACACAACCTATTACGGAAATAAATTCATACACGAAAACACGCATAGAGCGGATGAAACGCGGAATATTCGGTGTAGCTTAATTGCCATATATATTTTATAACTTACTAACTAGCTCTACCTACATATTGAGCACTGTTGAAGTAAATACTTCAAGTTAACGCATAAGTTTATACTTTCGTTTATTAATTTATGTGAGTAAATGAAGTAATGTTATATATATATACTAGCAAAAGTACCCGTCGTTGGCTGGGTTCAAAACCAGCCTACAGAAAATGGACTCTGATTTATGAAAGTATGATAGCTTATGAAAAGGAAGAGTTGTAAAGAGATAGCTTCGAATTTGGGTGTATCAAAACCAAAGCAAAATATGATGAAAATAAAAATAAAATAGATAAACCCCATAATTTATTATACTATACCTGTTCACCCTGAAACACTTATCACAATATTCTGTGGATCTATATTAAAAAAACTTGTTAAACTTTGTGACATATTTCCATTCTATGGAGGTCAGGCACCAGCGAACACCCCATAATTTTATTATACCATATGTCTTCAAACTGAAACATAATTATTAAAGTATACTTACGAAGATAGATATAAAAAGTCTTTATTAAAGTTTGTGCCTATTTCCATTCTATGGAGGCCAGGCGCGAACGCAGACCCCACAATTTTATTATACCATCCCTATTTAAGTTAAAACATACTTATCAAAGTATTTTTATGTACATCCATATCAAAAACACTTGTAAACGTTTTTTTTTTTTTTAAATTTTTTAATTTTTTTTTTCCATACTTTGTGAACCAGGCGCGAACAAAGACCCCACAATTTTAATGAACCACCGTTCTGCCAGATCAAACGTACCCATTCCTGTGTCTCAATATATCTTCTATCATTACATGTAATTCGTGACCACACACACACACACACACACACACACACACACACACACACACACACAGAGTTTATATTATATATATATATATATATATATATATATATATATATATATATATATATATATATATATATATATATATATATAGAGAGAGAGAGAGAGAGAGAGAGAGAGAGAAACTATGCATAAAACTGGTGATCTTGTCTATCCGGTTCTGTCTTGAATAAAATACACAGACACCCTCTGAAAGGATGTCAGCACATTAAAAAGTTTAAAGGAAAAAAACCGCATCATTATTTTGTCTTGTGACAATAAGAAATTCTAGTTGAACTGGAGCAATGTTGCGATAATCAGGATAAAACTCACAATCAACCATAGTTTTTCAACCTATATATATATATATATATATATATATATATATATATATATATATATATATATATATATATATAATGTACATGTATTGATTTTGTGCTACGAAACAGATACTGTCAAGAATTGTAAGCGTCAACTGAATTAAAGGAATAAATTGTAAGATGGTCAACATCATGAAATTTGGAATATAGACTTTTGTTAGTCATTCATTATATGCTCTGTAATCACATTGAGCTTTTTAAATAATGATTGGTATGTATATAAAAAGGAAATATAAGTGAATAAAGAATATTTCCATAGAAATATATATATATATATATATATATATATATATATATGTATATATATATACATATATATATACATACATATATATATATGTATATGTATATATACATGTATATATATATATGTATATATACATGTATATATATATATGTATATACACATGTATATATATATGTATATACACATGTATATATATGTGCATATACACATGTATATATATGTATATACATGTATATATATGTATATATACATGCATATATATGTATATATATACGTATATATATGTATATATATAAGTATATATGTGTGTATATATATATATATATTTGTGTGTGTAAATCTGTTTGTTTGTAAATAAACAAGCAGATCGAGCACTGTAAAAGTGGTAGGCGAGTATCTATTTAAATGGAATTTTCTTTCAATTCAAGCAAGGCTAAAAAGCTGCTGAAAGCTTGCAATATCAACGAAGCGTTTGGCTTTTTAATGTGCTGACTTCATCTCACAGGGTGTCTGTGTATTTTATTAATAAGGTCGATTCCGGGCACATATCCCATGAGCCGGAAGTTAGAACTGCCAATATTAACTAGATGGTTGTAGGTTCAATCCTCGACTACGAATGGGTTCTAGTTTACCTGCACTGATGAGCTGTGATACAGCGAAATAGCAATGTATGTGGATTACTACACACACACACACATATATATATAGTAGAAATGGTAATTAATAAAAACTGAAGAAAGTGCTCAATACTGTTGTAGAACAAATATACGTTTTATTTTTTATTACCGTATCTTTCTGTTAAGTTACATTATTGTTTCAGCTACCCGGCCGTTTTTTGGCCGTCTGTAGCTTCCTCAGACTTTTACAGAACCCTGTAAAAGTCTGAGGAAGCTACAGACGGCCAAATTATTACATTATTGTTTCAGCTACCCGGCCGTTTTTTTGGCCGTCTGTAGCTTCCTAAGACTTTTACAGAACCCTGTAAAAGTTTGAGGAAGCTACAGACGGCCAAAAAAACGGCCGGGTTGCTGAAACAATAATGTAACTTTACAGAAAGATACGGTAATAAAAAATAAAACGTGTATATATATATATATATATATATATATATATTAGGTTAAGAAAGTTCTTGCGGAATTTTTAATTTTGATCTCAAAGTATGTATTTTCAAATAAGTGTTCCTAATAATACTTTTACTTTATATGATTGTAAAGAGTGTTTTTCGCGCTATCAAATCGTTTATTACAATCGTTTCAAAACAATTATGTCTTCTTTTCATAACGTTGAATACAAGATGGAAAAAAGCAAATTCGCACAATAAGTTTTTCTTTTTTAATATTAAATGAGTTCCAGCACAAATCATTTGGATACATGCAATTAAAATAACATTTATTTGTTATATATTTGATTTGTTTTAACCATTTTTTTAAAAAAATCCATGAATTGTAAAACAACCCCGATTTTTGTCATGTTTAAAATATTTCTGCACTAGTAACTTTATTTATATTAACATTATTTGTTTGAATTTTATTTGTTTTTATTTTTGTTAATGTATCGTTTGTTTTCCAAATAAACTAATTTATTATTCGTTTTCGCGTTAAAAAATTATTTATTGTTAATTTGATTAAAAAAATATCTTTTATTTTGATTTTAAAAAATATTGTTGTTTGTTTTGATTTTA
This sequence comes from Euprymna scolopes, assembly GCF_053919585.1. Taxonomy (NCBI): domain Eukaryota; kingdom Metazoa; phylum Mollusca; class Cephalopoda; order Sepiida; family Sepiolidae; genus Euprymna; species Euprymna scolopes. Next base: position 113,693,304 of record NC_136502.1, read on the forward strand.
AAAATAATGTTGTTCGTTTTGATTAATATTGTTGGTTTGGTTTTTAAAAATATTGTTGTTCGGTGTTCGGTTTAATTTTTGAAAAAATAATGTGGTTCATTTTGATTTTAAAAAAAGTGTTGTTCATTTTGATTTTTTTAAAAAGTATTGTTGCTCGCTTTGATTATTAAAATATTGTTTTTTGTTTTGATTTTTAAAATATTGTTGTTTGTTTTGATTTTTAAAATATTGTTGTTTGTTTTGATTTTTAAGAATATTGTTGTTTGTTTTGATTTTAAAAATATTGTTGTTTGTTTTGATTTTAAAAATATTGTTGTTTGTTTTGATTTTTAAGAATATTGTTGTTTGCTTTGATTTTTAAGAATATTGTTGTTTGTTTTGATTTTAAAGAATATTGTTGTTTGTTTTGATTTTTAAAATATTGTTGTTTGTTTTGATTTTAAAGAATATTGTTGTTTGCTTTGATTTTTAAAATATTGTTGTTTGTTTTGATTTTAAAAATATTGTTGTTTGTTTTGATTTTAAAGAATATTGTTGTTTGTTTTGATTTTAAAAATATTGTTGTTTGTTTTGATTTTAAAAATATTGTTGTTTGTTTTGATTTTTAAGAATATTGTTGTTTGTTTTGATTTTAAAAATATTGTTGTTTGTTTTGATTTTTAAGAATATTGTTGTTTGTTTTGATTTTTAAGAATATTGTTGTTTGTTTTGATTTTAAAGAATATTGTTGTTTGTTTTGATTTTAAAGAATATTGTTGTTTGCTTTGATTTTTAAAATATTGTTGTTTGTTTTGATTTTAAAAATATTGTTGTTTGTTTTGATTTTAAAGAATATTGTTGTTTGCTTTGATTTTTAAGAATATTGTTGTTTGTTTTGATTTTAAAAATATTGTTGTTTGTTTTGATTTTAAAGAATATTGTTGTTTGTTTTGATTTTAAAGAATATTGTTGTTTGCTTTGATTTTTAAAAATATTGTTGTTTGTTTTGATTTTTAAAATATTGTTGTTTGTTTTGATTTTAAAGAATATTGTTGTTTGTTTTGATTTTAAAGAATATTGTTGTTTGCTTTGATTTTAAAGAATATTGTTGTTTGTTTTGATTTTAAAAATATTGTTGTTTGTTTTGATTTTAAAAATATTGTTGTTTGCTTTGATTTTTAAAATATTGTTGTTTGTTTTGATTTTAAAGAATATTGTTGTTTGCTTTGATTTTAAAGAATATTGTTGTTTGTTTTGATTTTAAAGAATATTGTTGTTTGCTTTGATTTTAAAGAATATTGTTGTTTGTTTTGATTTTAAAGAATATTGTTGTTTGTTTTGATTTTAAAGAATATTGTTGTTTGTTTTGATTTTAAAGAATATTGTTGTTTGCTTTGATTTTAAAGAATATTGTTGTTTGTTTTGATTTTAAAGAATATTGTTGTTTGTTTTGATTTTAAAAATATTGTTGTTTGCTTTGATTTTTAAAATATTGTTGTTTGTTTTGATTTTAAAAATATTGTTGTTTGCTTTGATTTTAAAGAATATTGTTGTTTGTTTTGATTTTAAAAATATTGTTGTTTGTTTTGATTTTAAAAATATTGTTGTTTGTTTTGATTTTAAAAATATTGTTGTTTGCTTTGATTTTTAAAATATTGTTGTTTGTTTTGATTTTTAAAATATTGTTGTTTGCTTTGATTTTAAAGAATATTGTTGTTTGTTTTGATTTTAAAGAATATTGTTGTTTGTTTTGATTTTAAAAATATTGTTGTTTGTTTTGATTTTAAAGAATATTGTTGTTTGCTTTGATTTTAAAGAATATTGTTGTTTGTTTTGATTTTTAAAATATTGTTGTTTGTTTTGATTTTAAAGAATATTGTTGTTTGTTTTGATTTTAAAGAATATTGTTGTTTGTTTTGATTTTAAAAATATTGTTGTTTGCTTTGATTTTAAAGAATATTGTTGTTTGTTTTGATTTTAAAGAATATTGTTGTTTGCTTTGATTTTAAAAATATTGTTGTTTGTTTTGATTTTAAAAATATTGTTGTTTGTTTTGATTTTAAAGAATATTGTTGTTTGTTTTGATTTTAAAGAATATTGTTGTTTGTTTTGATTTTAAAAATATTGTTGTTTGTTTTGATTTTAAAAATATTGTTGTTTGCTTTGATTTTAAAGAATATTGTTGTTTGTTTTGATTTTAAAGAATATTGTTGTTTGTTTTGATTTTAAAGAATATTGTTGTTTGTTTTGATTTTAAAAATATTGTTGTTTGTTTTGATTTTAAAGAATATTGTTGTTTGTTTTGATTTTAAAGAATATTGTTGTTTGTTTTGATTTTAAAAATATTGTTGTTTGTTTTGATTTTAAAGAATATTGTTGTTTGCTTTGATTTTTAAAATATTGTTGTTTGTTTTGATTTTAAAGAATATTGTTGTTTGTTTTGATTTTAAAGAATATTGTTGTTTGTTTTGATTTTAAAAATATTGTTGTTTGTTTTGATTTTAAAGAATATTGTTGTTTGCTTTGATTTTTAAAATATTGTTGTTTGTTTTGATTTTAAAAATATTGTTGTTTGTTTTGATTTTAAAGAATATTGTTGTTTGTTTTGATTTTAAAAATATTGTTGTTTGTTTTGATTTTAAAAATATTGTTGTTTGTTTTGATTTTTAAGAATATTGTTGTTTGCTTTGATTTTTAAGAATATTGTTGTTTGTTTTTATTTTTAAGAATATTGTTGTTTGTTTTGATTTTTAAGAATATTGTTGTTTGTTTTGATTTTAAAGAATATTGTTGTTTGTTTTGATTTTTAAGAATATTGTTGTTTGTTTTGATTTTTAAGAATATTGTTGTTGGTTTTGATTTTTAAGAATATTGTTGTTGGTTTTGATTTTAAAAATATTGTTGTTTGTTTTGATTTTTAAAAATATTGTTGTTTGTTTTGATTTTTAAGAATATTGTTGTTTGTTTTGATTTTAAAAATATTGTTGTTTGTTTTGATTTTAAAAATATTGTTGTTTGTTTTGATTTTAAAGAATATTGTTGTTTGCTTTGATTTTTAAATATTGTTGTTTGTTTTGATTTTAAAGAATATTGTTGTTTGTTTTGATTTTAAAGAATATTGTTGTTTGTTTTGATTTTAAAAATATTGTTGTTTGTTTTGATTTTAAAAATATTGTTGTTTGTTTTGATTTTAAAGAATATTGTTGTTTGTTTTGATTTTAAAAATATTGTTGTTTGTTTTGATTTTTAAGAATATTGTTGTTTGTTTTGATTTTTAAGAATATTGTTGTTTGTTTTGATTTTAAAAATATTGTTGTTTGTTTTGATTTTAAAAATATTGTTGTTTGTTTTGATTTTTAAGAATATTGTTGTTTGCTTTGATTTTTAAGAATATTGTTGTTTGTTTTGATTTTTAAGAATATTGTTGTTTGTTTTGATTTTTAAGAATATTGTTGTTTGTTTTGATTTTAAAGAATATTGTTGTTTGTTTTGATTTTTAAGAATATTGTTGTTTGTTTTGATTTTTAAGAATATTGTTGTTGGTTTTGATTTTTAAGAATATTGTTGTTGGTTTTGATTTTAAAAATATTGTTGTTTGTTTTGATTTTTAAAAATATTGTTGTTTGTTTTGATTTTTAAGAATATTGTTGTTTGTTTTGATTTTAAAAATATTGTTGTTTGCTTTGATTTTAAAGAATATTGTTGTTTGTTTTGATTTTAAAGAATATTGTTGTTTGTTTTGATTTTAAAAATATTGTTGTTTGTTTTGATTTTAAAAATATTGTTGTTTGTTTTGATTTTAAAGAATATTGTTGTTTGTTTTGATTTTTAAGAATATTGTTCGTTTTGATTTTTAAAAATATTATTCGTTTTGATTTTTAAAAATATTGTTCGTTTTGATTTTTAAAAATATTGTTCGTTTTGATTTTTAAGAATATTGTTCATTTTGATTTATTTACAAATATTGTCGTTCGTTTTGATTTTTTTTAAATATTGTCGTCTGTTTGGATTTTTAAAAAGTGTTCGTTTTGATTTTTAGAAATATTGTTGTTCGTTTTGATTTTTTAAAATATTGTTCGTTTTGATTTTAAAACAAATATTGTTGTTTCTTTTGACTTTACAAATATTGTTGTTCGATTTGATTTTCAAAAAAGTATTGAAAAATGTTACTGTTCGTTTTGATAAATATTGTTTGTTTGGTTTTAAAAAATATTGTTTTTTTTTGTTTGAAAATATTGTTGTTTGCTTTGATTTTTAAAAATAGTGTTGTTGGTTTTGATTTAAAAAATATTGTTATTCGTTTGATTAAAAATATATATTTTTGTTTTATTTGGATTTTTAAAAGAAATATTTATGGTCGTTAATAAAAAAAATATTTATCATTTATTTTTAAGTTGATTTTTCAATAAATTAATACTTGTTTATCGCCTAAATTCATATTTCATGTTTGGCAACATTTGATTTTCTTCTGCTTCAAACATTCGTAATTTTACATGCATAATTTTTTTTTTTTTGAATAAATTTGAGTTTTATCATAAATCGAATAGTGTTCCTTTTTTTTCTTTTTTTTTAAATATAGTTTATAAGTAAAAATGAACGTATTTTAGTCTTTAAAATCCATGAAACAACGAAATGTTTAATTACTTTTAACGCATAAAAACACATTTTCTTTTGTAATACTGAATAAGTTTCAGTACAAATCATCATGTTCCTTATTTTTCTATGTTTTATGCAAATTTTAAATTTTCTAATGCTTTTTAAAAAAAATGTTTGATTAATTACCAACAGTCTGACTATTCGGCAGAACTTGCTTGCTAGGACCTCAGCGATAGGGCCTTAATGGCATATATTACGAAGGTCGTGATTTTAATATCCGAGGATGAGGGAGTCTGATTGCTCTACCTAGGACGTAACAGCCGTTCCAAAAACGTCCCACAACACAAACACATTAAGTCACTCTCCCCGTAAAAAGCGTTCTTTACTACGAACCGCATTCATCAGTTTTGGAGAAGGCCATAGGCGTACCTTCAACAAAATTATTTTTGTCTTCTGGTTTAGCAAGTCACTCTTAGATGGGAAGGCTGGGCGTTCAAGCGAGTCGAAAAAATATCTTCCATAAAGTTTTTCTATTAAAAACATTTTATTCCTTATAAAAATATAGGTACATGTACAGTTTAGTCAAGACATTAAAAAATGAAAATATCGAAAAAAATGTAAAATGTAGGTATCCGTTATAGAAGGAAGTTCTCCGAAAAAAAAAAATTTCACTTAATTTCATCAAGTAGTTTTTTTTTTTTTTTTTTTTTTTTTACAGCGGAAAAACACGTTTTTATGAGAACGCGTTGAAGGCGGCCATCTTGGATTAAAAAAAATTGTTTGAATTTTAGAAATGACAAAGGGAGATAACTCCAGTTAAAGCGCTGACACCCCTCCCCATCTTTAATACTAGCTTTTCTTCCTAAAAATCGAACCTTTTGTTCGGTATCATAACAAATTGTTTTTTCGCTGTAAAAAAACAAACTACTTGATGAAATTAAGTGAATTTTTTTTCAGAGAACTTCGTTCCATAACGGATACATACAATTTTAACTTTTTTTGATATTTTCATTTTTTAATGTCTTGACTAAACTGTACAAATACCAAAATATATTATTTATTGAATGAATTCTGAAAATTTCATTAAAGTTGGTTAATTTTATGGATTTTTGCAATTATATATTAAAAAAATAAAACTTTTATCTTGTTTGTGAAGAGTCGTTTATCATAGTTCAGGGCAGGGTATGTATGTGTGGGTGTATGGATGGGGGGCTCCAAGTACCGGCAATGGCTGCAGGCAATAATTTTCGTCTTGATCCACGCATGGGTAGTCAAGTGAAGGCCACAAAATAACATTTCGATTTATTGTGAAAGCTAATAACGATGGATAAAAGTGTTAGTTGAATATAAAAAAGGGAATCTTTTTGAAAAAAAAAATACAAAGAAAAATACGCCATTGTATTAAAGCCAATCAAATGAAGTTAATGAAATAATCAATTCAGCATAGAATGGGGGAATCTCTCAACTCTGATCTTATAATCTGAACAACATTTGGAATTTGCAGGTCGAATAAGAATAAAAAGGAGACTATAGGAATATTTGAATCATCAGAAAGCGAATAAAGAATATAATATAAAATACTTATCAAATTAAAACTGAATATCAATTGAAGAAATAGATGAAACAAACAAAAAATTAGTCTAATTTATTCTTTTTTGAATGTGCGTCCTATCATTTTTATAAGCAGCTCCGTCGGTCCATCTGTAAGCTTACAGTTTAATTTTTTTTTTTTGCACGTCAAACAACCACTTGGTTATAAGGGTTATTTGGAGTTATATCTAACAGGATTGTGAATAGTTCAATACCATGCACATACCAGAATCAGAGTGTAGTATCTGTTCTGATGCTGCATTCAAATTAATTAATATGTCCTTAGTCAATGGAGAGGGAAACCCTTTTATACTAAGGCAATTTTATTTTTGCCTACTTCCAGAGGGACCCTTTTGGGGGGAGCTGGTTTCCCCCACATTAAAAACGACCTTGTGTCACATTTTGCTTTCGTGGGGAAGCAAATAAATACTTACGCACTCCACGTCCGTACAACCTTAGGTGATTGCAACTCAGAACTGTCCAGAATTCTTTATATTAAAAAACAAAAATTACAAAAACATTTTTAATATGTACAGTGCCGCCCAAAAGAAAATCAGCACTTATCATTAAACCCACCCCCGCTAATTTAAGCTAAATTGAATGTAACTGTTTAAACAACCTATACTTTATTTGATTCGCTTTTTACTCCTTTATAATTTTACCTGTTCATATTTGACTTTTAATTAAAGTATTCTAGTGTTCACGTCAATTTAAAAAAAATAACTTCAAATCGTGAAGGCAAAAACAAAAAGCAACAAATGAGCTTAAGACCAGCTTAAAATATCCACATTTTAGCATCTCTAATCGTAACTGTTGTTGTTTCCAGGTTAACGTAACATTTAGTCCATATGCCTCGATTTTCTCTTAGTGATCGTCAGGAGCTCATTAATCTCTATCTTTCTGATTTATCCAATCGGGAAATCGGTCGCAGATTGAAATATGATGAGAAAACGGCACGAATGACTGTGCAAAAGCATCAAAACGCCGACAGTGTTCGTAATGCCCTTAAATCTGGTCGTCCTAGAGTTACTTCTTACAGGAAAGACAATGCTATCAAGATCCACAGCCTAAGAAACAGATTTGAAATGGTTACCCAAATCCAACAATAGTGTAATTTAGTCAAAAAGTGCTCTCTTTCTACAGTTAAGAACAGATTGAAGGAATTCAATTTGCGAGGCTGTGTTGCAAGATGCAAGCCAATAATTTCTGTAAATAATAGAAAGCGCCGTTTGGATTTCGTCAGATGCAATGAAGATCATGACTCTTCATATTGATCGAAAGTGATTTTTAACTGCGAACACAAGTTCAATATGTTAGGTAGTGATGGTAGGCAGTACGTCCGTCAAAGGAAAGACAAAGAATTTAATCCTAGGTGCTCAGTTTCAACGCTGCAAGGTGGTGGAGGTTCAGTTTTGGTGTGGAGCATTATTAGTGCCAATGGTTCAGGGCCTATAGTTCGCTTGCAAGGTCGAATTGATTCGACCAAGTACATATATATGTTAACTGAGCATTTTCTACCCTACTTTGGTCGGAATTTGAATGATAATCCCATCTTCATGCAGGATAATGTTCCCATTCACGCAACTGGCAATTTCAAGATGTTCTTTGTTTGGATTAGTCTGCACAATCTCCAGACCCCAATCCTATCGAAAACGTGTGACGTTACATCAAGCAACAACTACGCAATGATAAAATTTTAAATCTGGAAAAAACTTTGGACAAAACTTCAAGAATATTGCCGCAGACTTATTGAAGGAATGCCCAAAAGGCTGTCAAATTGCAGAAGGGCGATGCTACAAAATATTAACTGGTTCATTGGATTCCTGTTGTATTTGTGTTGCATTAATGTTCTAAAGTTACATTTAAATAACAATTTTCTGTGAGGTTTTTTTCTTTTTTACCTTCTCGATTTGAAGTCTATTATTTACATCGACGTAAACACTAGGATACTTCAATTCAAAGTCAAATATATTTAGCTTAAATTTGCGGTTTTTGAAAAAAATGACAAGTGCGGACATTCTTTTTGACACCACTGTACGTACCCATCACAGAAGTGAAAGATCATATTCCAAAAATCACGTAACTTAATCAAGTAGTTTATATATATATATATATATATATATATATATATATATATATATATATATATATATATATTCACCAGTGGTGAAAAAACCGGACTAGAGTGCTCAATGTGTAGCCAGAGCAGTATATAGGAAATTAATTACTGTGAGTCCAGAATGAGTTTACATATTGTTTCAGCTAGAGGAAGATCCTCAAAGAGAGGAAATATCCAACTAGCATCGTCAGAATTCATAGAATATAATATAATATGAATTCTGACGATGCTAGTTGGATATTTCCTCTCTTTGATGATCTTCCTCTAGCTGAAACAATATTATGTAAACGCATTCTGGACTCACAGTAATAAATTTCATATATACTGCTCTGGCTACACATTGAGCACTCTAGTCCGATATATACATATATATATATATATATATATATATATATATATATATATATATATATATATGGGGTGACCAAAAAAAAACAAACAAAAGCTAAATGGAGGCCATCTAGAACATATGCCGTAGAACGGAGAAAAAAAGGCTAAAGACCCTAGTGTTTTGATGTGGTGTTTTGAATATAATAAACTAGTTATGACCAAAGTTTCATTTCATTCGGACAAAATACTAAGAAACGGGGCCTAATTAGAGTTAGGGCCCGTTATTTGGGGTCACCATGTGTGTGTGTGTGTGTATATATATATATATACTAGCATGGGTGCCCGGCGGTGCCCGGGTATTTGGAGGTGTATTCTGAACAAAAAAAGGTCAATTTTTTTAACTTTGACCCCTATTATGACCCCTTAACATTTATTGTTTTGGACTCAAATCAAGTTATTAAGTTAGATCCATGTCCAAGGAACCTATATCTGAAATTTCAAGTGTTTAGACTCCAAATTGTGGGAGGAGTTTGGTAGAATTCTCAAAGGTCAAATCGTTGAATTTTGACCCCTTAACAGCCAAATTTCTGGCCGAACACCGACCACATAGATTTTCCCAAATCTCAGTACCCTGTATATCTAATTTCGAGTCTGTAGACTAAAAATTGACAAAGTTATTGCGAAGGAAAATGTACACAGACAGACAGACGCACAGACACACAGATACATTCACTTTTATAGAAATATAAGAAAATCATTTTCATGTGATTTTAAGTGATTAATCGTAGTCTATAAAAAACTGAAAACAAACAAAAAATCTAGGAAGTTAAAACTGAGTTTTCTCCCATTTTTATTCAAGATGGCAGAGCGAGACACTGCTCTTGCTTCCTCATAAAACTTGATTTCCTTAGTTAAAAAAAACAAAAAACTTTTTTTTCAATTTATGTAACTTTTGAAATATGGCACTTCACGGGTACATACACCATCTTTCTTTCTTTCTTTATTCATTTTAATGTAGGGGGAAATCTGGACAGGAAGCGAGGATTCATCAATGTTGCATGAAACATGAGTAGTTTTTTTTTATTTTAACTACAACTGAACATTCACTTTTAAATTGACGACTTCTCTAGGGTTTCGAATATGCTGGAAACGAATATCACATTTAAATTTTGGGCAGACAAGTAGTTTTATAGATATTAAGCCCTTGATTATCAAATGTAATCCATTATGTTGTTACTGGCGGCCATGTTTTTTTTTCTCAACTGAAAAGTGCTAATATGCCTGCATGTTACAAAAGACCCCCTCCTTATGTTAAGAATGGCGGCGGTCATTGACGTAATACATTGTAAAAATGTCTTATTATTCAGAAGCTACTTGTCTGCCCCAAATTTAGATGTGATATTCGTTTTCAGTATACCCGAAAACCTATAAAAGTCGTCAATTTTAAAGGTTGAGTCGCAGTTAAAGTAAAAAATTACCGAAACATTTTAGTTTCAGTTTTTTTTTTTTTTGGTGGTGGTGGGTGGTGGGGGGATCTAAATGATCCTTAAGGTACGTTGATTTATAATTGGTCTGCAAAAACACAAAGTCGAAGCAAGAAGGAATCTTTTTTTTATCCTCCCCCACCCTCCCACGCACACTTTATTTTGGTATTTTTTTCAGAGGCGGGGGTGGGGGTGGGGCGTTCCTGCGTTGCATTTCTTTTATGCTTTGTCAGGTTTATTTGGTAGGCGCAACCAAGCAAGAAAAGGAATCAAAATTAACGCTGATGAAATGATGCGGAATGAATAGGAGGCGGGGGTGGGGGTATGGCGAAGGAAGAGTACGGAAGATAGAACAATGAATGATGAAGAAGGGATGATGGCGACAAAGGATGCTGAAAGATGAAGAAGACGAAGGAGCAGAAAAAGCGGGAATATCTGAGCAAAGGTGAAGTTGTTATGCAATGAACGCACCGAGAAGAGCACTCACAATGACGCAGGTGCAACACGAAAAAAGGAACAATAGACAATTGTTTACATTTTATTTTCTCTTCAGACTATTGTTCTCAACATCGATTTTTATATTTCGGCCAATATTCTGATCGATGTCTCTTGTCATCTCTTCCTCATTCTTCTTCATCTTCATCGGTCAGCATGTCTTTCTAACATCAGATGTGATTTACATGTTGGCCATAGCGGTATAAAGGGATTTTCTTCATGAAATCCCATCATTAATGACAGTTTTCATGTGCCATTCGTTGAGATCATTTCCACCCGATTCACTCAAAGTCCTCTTCTCTGGCAATACGGTATAATCACGTTGACACGCCTGCTCTTGTTAGAACACCAAGTTAAGCAACACTGAGCATATTGAGTTACCAGATGGGTGACAATTTGAGAATACCAGGCGCTGTATGTAGGAAGACGTCGACATCTTCCTGCAAGAACTGCAAAAACCTAAAATCGTGGTCTCTCCTGACCAGGATATATATATATATATATATATATATATATATATATATATATATATATATATATATATAAAGGTTACGAGGGTTTTTGGAAGCATGAAAAACGATGTTACTTTTTGTATTTAATATTTTTATTGCTATTTTTTATATTTCAAGCGGACCTCCGCTCTTAGTCACAAAAAATATCGAAATGAAAAAGAGAAAGAAAACGGTTTTCTTTCTCTCTTTTTCATTTCGATATTTTTTGACACACTTGCTCCCATTAGATCACCAAAGTTAAGCAACATTGAGTCTGGTCAGTACCAAATGGGTGGCCATTTGACAATACCAAGCGCTGTATATAGGAGGACGTCAACACCTTCTTGCAAGAACTGCAAAATCCTAAAATCATAGTCTTTCCTGACCAGGATACATATGCAACTGGAAAACACTTGTTAACTTTATATTCCCTTGAAACTTCCTCCTATGGAGGAAGCTGGTTCACCCGTTGAGGAGCCTTCTCCTCGATTACCCTTAACTGAGATATGCGTACGTCTATTCCACGTACCATGGGCAAACCACCTTAAGTGGTTGCAATGCAAAGCTGAATCTAATTTGAATACCTTCACTATTAATAGCAGAGAGTCAGAACTAACTTTCGTCAGGATGCACATCACAAATCCATCAAACCAGAATCCTCTTATTTCTCTGCATCCTCAGAAAAAAAAATTAATAGATGGGAGCCTAGTATTCACCTTGCCACTTGGACATAAGTGGCTACTAGTTGGGACTGTACCTAACGGGGGAGGGGGGACTGTGGAGAGTTGAGCAGTGAGATGTCTGTTCACATTACATTTAAACTTTTGCATCTCAGTACAGTCAGGGAAATAGGAAACAGAGAGAAAATTCCAAAGTCTACCAGTCTCAGGGTAAAGACTATTAGAGTATAAGGTTTTCAGACATCTAGGATCGAAGGGTGTGATTTTAATGTTTGTGAAATTAATTAATCAGGAGTATGTGGAGGAAGCACAAGTGCTATGAGTTCATCAGATCGCATTTCATTAAAGTACTTGTAAAACAGGCACAAGGATGCACTATTTCAGCGATGGTACTACGGCGATAACTGCTATAAAGTCAACCCTGAGTAACAAGTTCAAGCGAAAAGTTTAGATTGGAAGTCACACACAAAACCCTCCCCCATGCAGTCCCTACATGCAAGATCGAACTCGAAAAATGAGTACACAATTTCCTACTCATGCAATATATTTTAGGTAGATTATTTATCAACAATGATTTTTATTTTCAATATTGTCACCCCTTATCAAGGCCAAAGCCACCCAAGGATAAGCATTAATTCGACAAAGATGAGGAACAGTATATAAGTACTAACAGTGACCAATAGTACAAACTGCATGCTATTACTTATGGGTCGGTTCAAGACGAGAATTTGTTAACATTGGATTTGAAGACAACTTGGAGAAATGGGAACGATATTTTTCTTAGTTTCAAAGAAGTAATTGAGAAGCAATGGCATACTATGGTTGGCTCCAAATAATCAGAACTTTGATCTAAGTGATTCCATCCCTTTTTCAGTCTTTTCATTCTTTGGAAACTTTCATGATTACTCTGTGGTGGTAAAGGATGTTGGTGTTACCGTGAAATATAGACTTTTTTTTTTGAGGACAGAAAGGAGTCAGACCATAACAGCTATAAAGCAAAAACTGTTGGTTATTCATAACTGAAATTCGGTCGACAAAATATGGTTTGATTACAGAACCGGATTGTGAATTTTATTAACGATCCCGTGGGTTGTATTTTAGGGTAATCACTCTGTACTTTGCGATTGGGGGGGGGGGGAAGAAGAAGAAGAAGAAGAAGAAGAAGAAGAAGATACAGAGATGAAAAAAAAAATTACAATTAAAAACAAAATATAAATCGGCTAAAAATAGAATTAGAAAAACCAGTTAGGATGCAATCTTGAGAAAAAAAAATCTGATAAAAAAAAAAATGAATTTTATGGTTGAATGAAACTTTAATTTAGAATTAAGTTTTTTTTTTTTTGGTTGTCATTTGCTCAGGAGTTTTCTAAGTACAACTTTTTTTTTCTTCAAATCTCAAAGTCATAAGATTCCATTTGGTGTCAATTTATTACAATTTCCGGAAAGAATGGTTTTCTTCTGTTTCTATAATTCAGTATCTTTGTGCATACATAGGCACACACACACACACACACACACACACACACACACACACACACACACACACACACACACACACACACACACGCATGCATGCACATATTATTTTGTACAAACACACGCACGCACACACACATACATAAAATTTCAATTTTTTTTTACAAAGTAGTCAATACTTATCAAGGCCTGAAGGTCAATGGAGGACAAGGGTTATTTCTCATTTCATTATTTAATAACTGGTAATATTAAAACCTTTTTCAATAATGATGAAAAATTCTCAATCAGAATAACCGATGAATATAAAATACTAACTGGATGCCTCGCGTTGCTCGGTCGTACAATACGCTTAAACATGATATTTTAATTCACGCAGATTGTGTATGTATTATTATAGAATCAGTCCTCTATTGAATATTATATTTTACGAGAAATAATTTGTCTGGTGAACTAATTCGAAAAAAAAAAATAAATAAATAAAAAAAATAAAATAAATAATAATAATAATAATGTAGTTCATCAAATTCCGTCTGTGTTTGTTTACATATCACATCAGCTGATATTTGGGCTTGATGATGAATGCCCTGGAAACTAACTTTTGACTAATGTTTAGTTTTAAAATATGCAAACAAAGAAATGATTTGCGGCGATTTTAAATGGTACCTCTTCTTTTACCGTAAATTTAATTCATTAATAAGAAAAAAATGAAAATAAAGATGATGAAATACACCTGGGATTAACAAGGGGTCATTCGATTTGTAGTCAAATGCTCTACCACTGAGCTATGTTTCCAGATGTCAACAAGTGTGTGTTTTTTCTAAGAGAAATTATTTATTGAGATTTTATTATCTCCCTTGTCGGTGTAACCTAAAATATTCCCATGTAAAAATTCTTTTGTATCTATAAGAAAGTACTACTTTTAGGGCCGGATTTTTGGATTTTTGATACTTATCGGACGAATTTCCGTATAGACATATCTAAGAACACTGCCAGACATATAAATTACCTTTGTATGAAATTTTCAAAAGATAGGCTCAGCCGTTTCGAAACCTATAAGGAAGGAACTTACACACACACACACACACACACACAAAGTGACTTATATATAATAGTAGAGATAAAGTAAAATGATTTTACTGCATTCCAGGCAACGCTGGGTCGGGTCAGCTAGTTTTATATAACTATATTATTAATTTTATATAACTATATTATTAATTTTATATAACTATATTGTTAATTTTATATGACTGTATTGGCAATTTTTACCTTTTCTTTACTTCCTATAATGAAGGGACTAAACTACTACATTAAAACAGTAAAATCAATTAAATTTTCTTATTTGTGAAAAACACAACCCCCCCCCCCCAAAAAAAAAAAACCCTGATATCCTAAAATAGTATCAGTGGATTTAAATCCCATTGAATTAATGTGGGATCAACTTGATCAAAAACACATCCAAACAACCAAGTGTGGCTTAACTCTGGCAACTCTTGCAAGCAAACTTTTTCAAGGAATTTTTTCAAGGCAACTTGAACCGAACTATCTTCAGTCTACCACCACTCCATAATGGAAAGAATATGGTATAATCACATTGATACACTGGTTCTTGTTTTATCATCAGTGAAGCAAAGTTGTTTCTATTCAATACTAAATGGGTGACCATTTTGGGAAATACCAGGTGCTGTATATAGGAGAGGACGTCGACACCTCTCTGCAAGAACTGTAAAAACCTAATGTCATCATTTCCCCTGACAGGGATAAACATGCAATTGGAGATCGCTTGTGAATTTCCTACTCCTATAAAACTTCCTCCTTTGGAGGAAGCTGTTTCAACTTGCCTAGGGCGAATGTCGCTTCAGTGCAGTTTAATGGAAAGAATACTGAAAATCTCTTAAGCATTGACAGTGACCAAAACAGGTCATTTTGATGAAACAAAGGTCCAAGTAGTTATTTTGTGGAGTTTTTTTGGGGTAGGGGGGGGGAGGGGATGAGGGAGGGCGTAATTTATTTTTAACCTTGTGTTACTCCCCTGGGTGTTCTAAACATGGTTTGTTCCAAGGAGTGTTTTTACACCCCAATACAAAAATGTTTATAGTGTTATTTTTTTGTAAGATTTTTTTTCTTCTCTTTTCTTTCTTCTTTTTTTTTTTTACATAAGCATCACCATTTATCAAGACCAAGCGGCCACTTGAGGATAAGGGTTAAAGAGTGTACAGTAGAAATTGGACAATATAGTAATCGTTAGTAATGGAAATTCGGTAAATTTGTTAACTTATATGGAACGGCTCATCAAAAACTTGTTTATGTTAGACTTGAAGACAACCATATTGTAGTCAGCTAGAAAGCAGGAAAACGGAAGACAATTCCACAGGCGTGCAGTTCTAAGAAAGAAGCTTTGATCATGGAATCTACGTTTAGGTTTAGACACAGATAAAGAGTGGGGAAATTATTGATAGTGTTTTCTGCTAGATGGGTGTTTCTTGTGAAAGTTTGGCGAGGGGGGACCATAGATTGGAGCTCAGCCGAGCACTTGCTATAGTTATCCTGCTGATTCACAATATATTTACATTCCCTGTTGAACAGTTTGAATCACTTGTACCTTGTTGATATTAATATAAAATAGTACAATAAAATAAATGATAAAACCAAAGGAAAAATTAAGATATTAAATTAGCTTAGCTCATAGTTACGAGACTGAAAGAGGAATAAATTGTAAATAAAATAATAATCCCATCAAAATTTATGATAAAAAAAAATACAAAAAACACATTAATTCCATATTAAATGTTACAGATTAACCTAATGATACCATAATATGCGCTTATATCTACAAATTTTCAATCCCACTGGAAAAAAAAAACCAAACAAGATATATAAATCATTAAACCATATGTACGTTAGTCAGTTGGAATGACTGGACACTCCAGAAGGACAAAGTGCCGTCTACCTCCAAGGAAAACTGATATTCAACTGTAACATATTTGTGTGCAATAGTCCTCACTGAGCCAGGAGAGTACTGAGAGGGAGGAAAAGAAATAAGTTGCCAACTGGGAATTATGAGCACTTGAGCAAAATTGGGATGACAAAACAATCCATGGGACTAACGCAGGGTTAATATTGTTCAGGAAGACTTGTATTTATTATAATAAAGAAAATCTATTATTATTGTTTGTTTTATACCATTTTTAACCGAAACAAAACATATTTCCATTTGGACGTAAAGGGCTACTACTTGGGATCGTGTCTAACAGTGGTTTGTGGGGAGTTGAGCAGCGAGATATCTGTTTACATTACATTCAATTCAAACTTCTGCATGTCAATACGGTCAGGGAAGTAGGAAACAGGGAGGGAATTCCAAAGTCTAGTAGTCCGAGGAAAGAAACTGTTAGAATAGGAGGCTTTCCAGTGTCAACAGTGAAGGGGGGAATTTTGCTGCTTGTAGGGTTGATCAGAAGTAAGTACGTCAAGGAGGCGCATGTGCTAGGAGTTCATCAGAGCATATTCTATTAAAGTCCTTATGAAACAGGTATAGGGATGTAACATTGCAGTGATGGGACAGAAGTTGGAGCTTAGACGATAGTATGGGACCGATTCGATTCTAAACTCTTATTTCAACCTTGTCTAAGATGGAGAGACTAACAGTAAATCTATCAGCCTAGATGTTGTAATAATAATACTCCATGCATGAGCGAATGGTGGTTTATTAGTGGTATAGGATACTTTCAGGTGGGAGTAATTTTCTAGCACGGTATAGCGAGCCCACCTTCTTTGCAGCAGCTTTGGCAATGTCTTTAATGTATTTGTTGTCTGTGAATGTTAACCCAAGGAGTTTGAACGATGAACTCTCAGGCAGGGTGCTATTTGTCATGGCAGTTGGTGACTGAGAATGTGTTTTGCAATTGTTACAGGAAAGAAGTTTAGTCTTAGTAGCATTAAATGATACCTTCCATTGACGACCCCATTCCATTACAAACTGAAGATCGTTTTCTAAGGTATATGTACATACATTTTTCTCTCATGTCTATTATAAAGCCTGGTGTGATCAGTAAATATACTCATACTTAACTTGTTTCATTAAAATCAACAATTAATTAAAATTCAGAGCTGTAATTTGCCATATACCCCAGGGAGATATAAATCCTTAAACAAGCAAAATGTCAAGTCAGAAAAATGGTAGGGCGTCAAAGGTAATACTTATTGAACACTCCTCATAACATTTTAGGATGAGAAAGAAAATTTTTGATGCTAGTCAAATACTTTTAAAGCGTAGTATACGTAATACAGAAATGAACTTAACAAAATCAAAAAAATACTTTAAAAAACCAAACAAAAAAAAAAAGACAAAGAAAAAACTAAAACTAAAATCGTCTTTACTTCGGCGTTGAAACTGTGTTTCCGGTCTACAGCTTCCGGTTTGCAAAATTCTGCGCTTGCGTAGTTACATAAAAACAAAGCCATGAAAACATTTTTTTATCCACAATTTTTTTGCGTTTAAAATATGTAAACAAAAAATAAACTAAATCTCTTCTGCTTTTGTTTCATCTGCATTTTACGGACTTTATTTGTATTTTTCGTTGCAAGTTAGAATCGTTTTCAAACAATTAATTTTTAGTTAAAAGAAAAAATGTTTATAATACTGAATAAAAATGCTCCACAAGACCAATTAAAGACTTGCCTTTTAAAACTTAATTTTTAGAGGTATTCCATTTTTACCTAATGTTATAAACTTTCATAGAAAAGAGGCTTGCCTTTTTTTCTGTTGTTCTTGGCCTTCGGGCCGGGATCAAAGTGCAGTATCTGTCTGCAGATGCTGCACTTAAGATAATTTGTACCAGTCAATGGAGGTGAAACCCTCTATACTGGGGCAATTATTATTTTTGGTAACCAGAGTGCCCCCTTTTTGCCTACTTTTAGGGGAGCTAGTTTATACCCCACATTAAAAACGGCCTTGTGCCTAAGTTGATTTGGTGGGGAAGCAAATTAATACAATAAATATAATAAACTTTGATTGCAAGTTGGAATCGTTTTTAAACAATTCATTTTTATTTAAAAGAAACAATAATTCGAATACAATCCGAGATTCTTCAGGAAATGGCACAAAAGTTTTGGTGCGATTCTTTAATTAAAAAAAAAACAAACTTTCTTCCATTTTCATATTAAAAAAAAAAAAAGTTTAAAACTTTTTAAATTCATTTTTTAATACTTCAATTTGAAACTCTAAAAAAATGCAAAACATTTAACAACACAAAAATATTAACAAAAATGGAGCTGATATTTGAAACAGATAAATTTAAGTGTTTGCATGGAAAAACGTTTAAATATCAACTTTCTTTTTTGTTTCTTCTTAATAATCATTAAAATGATTCTAAATGAAAAAATTGTAAACTGTTCTAAAAAAATAAAAATGAACGACAAATGAAAAAAAAAGATAAATAAAATATGTTTTTTAATTAAAGAATCGTAAAACTAAAAACTTTCGTCTGACTTGTTTATTTAATAAACATTACGTTTCACTCTGCAATTTGCGTCACATACTTTTCCAGAGAATTCATTGTCAAGCCCAATTATCAGCTTTCTTTTTTTTAAATAAAAATTACGATAGTTTTTTTTTTTTCACAGGAACTAATAAGAAAAAAACAAACAAGAAATAGAGAGCGAAAGTGGCCAAAAGTGGGTGCTCACTATACGCTAATATCTTAGTAAAGTAGAGTTATCTCCTTCAGATCAGTGACGACATATCCAACAGCTCCGGCAAAAGTTATTGCCGCTGACTTATCATAAGTGATTTCATTAAGAGTCGCACTTCTTTGTTTACAAAGCCATTCGGCGGAAGTGACGTCAGAAAAATTTTAAGGTTTGGATGACCAACGTTGTATAAAATGTGTGTGTGTGTGTGTGTTTTTTTAAAGCAAATATAAAAATAGAAGTTTTGGCACATTTTTACTTCCACGTTAAATTTTCAGATTATGTCCCCCTCCACAATTTTCTTTTAAATGACGACTTATATGGGTTTCCGACTATGCTGAATACGAAAATCGCATTGAAATTTTGCAGAAATAAATAGTTATCGAGATATAATAAAGTTATAATATGCATTATATTCTTTAGCGGCCATCTTTTTTACGCGTGTAGTATCAGTCATAGATGAGTAGATTTGTTTATGGCGCGCGCACGCGCGTAAAAAATGGCCACCAAAGAATACAATGCATAATACAATTTTTTATATCCCGATAACTGCTTATTTCTGCAAAAATTCCATGCGATTTTCGTATTCAGCATAGTCGAAAACCTTAAAAGTTGTCATTTAAAAGAAAATTGTTGAAGTGGACCTAATCTAAAAAAAGGTAAATTTCCAGATTAGGTTCCCCTCCACAATTTTCTTTTAAATGACGACTTGCATAGGTTTTCGACTGTGCTGAATACTAAAATCGCATTGAAATTTTGCAGAAATAAGTAGTTATCGAGATATAAAAAGTTGTATTATGCATTGTATTCTCTGGCGGCTATCTTTTTTACGCGCGTGCGCGCGACATAAACAAATCATCTATCATCTATGACTGACACTGCACGCGCGTACAAAAGATGGCCGCCAAAGAATACAATGCATAATACAACTTTTTATCTCGATAACTAATTATTTCTGCAAAATTTCAATGCGATTTTCGTATTCAGCATAGTCGGAAACCGTTAAAAGGTGTCATTTAAAAGAAAATTGTGGAGGTGGACCTAATCTAAAAAATACCGTTTCCACCTTAACATTTTTCTTTAAAATGATGATCTTTTAAATGGTTTTCGGGTATGCTAAAAACGACTATTGCTTTTAAATTTTCCACAAATAAGTAGTGTTCCGGATATTAAGCATTATAATTATTTATGTTAAAAGTGGTGACCATTGTTGTATGCGAAAGCGCGTATATTTTTGCCATAATTAATATACTCAGTACTCCATAGCTAGCTTTAACATATACTGATACAACGGGTTACAGGTAGTTAAGTATTATTTTATTTTTTGGCATCCTTTGAGATGAGGTTCATAATTTGAGTATTTATCTTTTTGTGAACTTATCCTCACCTTCAGAATTGTTGTTGTTTCACCACGTTTTGGCCAACTGTGATATTGTTTAAAGATATCAGTTTCAATCCTACCAAAAAGCAGGCCAGAGAATTAGTCGACACAACAACTATGGAAGACAGTAATTACTGAGGATACAGTTTCAAGACTAAGCATTTCTATCCCGTCGCGGTTAATCACCTGAAGAAGGCCAGAGGATGAGTTGACTGAAACGCGGTAAAGCAACAATAACTATGAAGATGAGAATAACAGTCCACAAAAAGTAATAAATACTAAAAAAAAAAAAAAACTGTTTGAAATAAAATCGTCATTCTTTGACGCACATTAAAACGAGATCGGTTGTAAATGATTGCTATTTTAACCCAACAAACTATAACTTGAGCAACTCTGAAAATGTTGCTTTTTTTTTTCGTGCTGATTTTCAAGGGAGTCTTTAGTCATTATCTGCGACAGAAGCGTTTTAAAAATACTCCGGTCGTTATCAATTTATATGCATGTACATAATTTTTGAAAATAAAATTCAAATAAGGCACATTTTTTAAAAAAATTATATTAGTATAATATATATTATTATATAATATAATGCAATATATCATTATATAGTATTGCACAATATAATATATATTTTTATATAGCATAGTATAATATATATTATTTAGTATAATTTATATATCTATAAAAGTGAAAATGTCTGTCTGTTTGTCTGTCTGTCTGCATTTTCCTACCAAATAACTGTCAATTTTCGGTCTACAGACTCGAAATTTGGCATAAGGGCATTGAGATTTGGGAAAATCTTTTTAATCGGTTTTCGGCCATAAATTTTGCTGTGAAGGGGCCAAAGTTCAATGATTTGACCTTTAAGAACTCTACCAAACTCTTCCGCCAATTTTGGGTCTAAACACTTTAAATTTTAGATATAGATTACTTGGACAGGAATCTTACTTTATAATTCTATTTGAGCCCAATACAATAAATCCTCAGGGGTCAAAATTAAAAAAAAAAAAATTGATGTCTACGGGCTCTACCAACTTTTCTCTATGGTAGTTAAGGCTATTATATAGAAAGGCATTACCGTACATATTCAGACGTTTTAATATGTACATAGACACATAAAGATATGAACAGTACATAGGACCTGAGCAAAGCCGGGCGGAACTGCGAGTATATATATATATATATATAATATATAGTATAATGTAATATATATTATATATTATTATTTAGAATAATACAGTATATATTATCATATAGTATAATCTAATATATATTATTATATATTAAAATATATTTTATTATATCGACTAATATAATATTATATTATTGTCTAGTATAAATTAATATTATTATATATCATAATATAATGTATATTGTTATATAGTATAATTAAATATACATTATTATATATTATAATCAATATATTATTATTATTATTATTATTATTATTATATATCTTAATATATATTATTACATAGAAAATACAATATTATATCATAATCTAATATATTATTGCATAATATAGTATATAATGATGATATATATCATAATATAATATACATTATTATCTAATCTATTATATAAATCTCACCTGTCTGTTTACATGTATGTATGTATGTATGTCAGGTCATGTCATATGCTACTGGTACCATGTAACCCAGTACTACCTGCCTCATGGTCGGGTTACCGGCGACTAAACTGGTTCCCCCAGTGGTGAGGAGGGTGGCTAGTCTTCCTGAAGGATTAAAAACAAGACCTTTCAAAGGGCGAATGAACCCTTTTTCAGCGTCAACGGCCAACTAGCACCTTGTGTGTTTGTGTGTATGCATGTGTGTGTTGGGGTGAAGAGAGCTCCCATAAGCCGTGGTGAAGGCAACCTTTCTAGGAGAAGCAAATCTCTGATTTAAAGAAACAATAAAGCGGGAGACCAGTACCCGCATTAAGCTGGTCTGCAGTTTAACTTGTTGCTGGCTATCTTGCTCTTGTTTTATCTCAATATTTTGAACCGAGAGAGAGACTTAACTGTCGTACAAAGCTAAAACTCTGTAACATCTTCCGTGTATAGATACTCCCTCAGGCATTTGTCTATTAAAATGGCCCTGTGGCAATGGAAGTCATTTTTGGGCTCATGGACTTTAAGTGTCTGAGAGAGTGGCACTCGTCTGATAAGACGTTTCAATCATCATCATGTATGTATGTATGTATGTATGTATGTATGTATGTATGTATGTCTGCCTAAAACTTTCGACAGAAGCGACAGATTTTCACGAGATCGGTATAATGAGTAAGCTCGACCCTTTGGATAACAAATATCGAAAAATTGGAAAAAAAACATTAATTCCTACACTCTCAACTGGGCACTTTTCTATAGGGAGGTGTCGCTTTTTTCGCCGATATTTTCGAAAGTCATCCCCTCTTTTCGATTGTTAGCCAATTTAAACCTACGTCACTTCCGGGTTCGCTATGGAGGCAACAGCAAACACGTCACGTTTTTTTTCACATTCTTTTCCTCCTTCGTGATATGGATTCGAGCCTGCCTGCCTACTACCACGTTTTATTTATTTATTTATTTTTTGCTCAACACACACCTCCAAACACCCGGGCAACGCCGGACACCCAGTGTAGTATTATATATATTATGATATATTATTATATAGTATAATATATATTATTATATAGTATAATATATATTATTATCTCTTCTATATCTATCTTCTTCTATCTTCTATCTATTTCTATCTATCTATCTTCTATTTTTCTATGAACTCATTTTTCCCCTCCGAGTTTGACCTTAATAAGATTGAAAATCTAGACATTTTATGCAGGTGTACTATGCACAAACTGCATCACGATATCTGAGGTGTATTATAGGCATATTACCTATCCACTACCTCGCTGATCGGAGCTTCCTATATTTTATCTGGTGAGAGTCCACCGCCAAAACCGGTTACGATCAATGGAAGTAGTAAAGTCTTCTCTCTCTAATATATTCATACTTCCACCGCCACCCATTTACACCGTCCGTGACCATTCACAGGAGACAATTACGATTGAACACCGGTTAAGGTTTTTATAAAAACTGGACTGCAATGTAGGTGAAACGCACCACGCTTACTTTTACGTTGGTTAAAAACAAGAATAAAAACAAACCAAAAAACTTTATATTTTTTTCCTTAAAATAAAAATTATATTTTACTTCAATTCCGTTTTATTTCGCGTTCTGCTCCATTCACAACATCGTTTCTTTTGATTTTTTTAATTGTATTATATATGGGTTTTTATGTTTCTTTTCTCCGTTTTTCGTTTTGCTGATCATTCCATTTTACAAATTCATTTCTTCCCTCTTTCCGTTTCTTCTCTTTTTCGCCAAGTTTACCATCGTTTATTTTTATTTTTATTAATTTATTTATTTTACTTTCCTCTGTTTCTGTTTGCACGATCTTTCCATTTTCTTTTGTTATTCTCTCTTTCCGTCTTCCCTCTTCCTTCGTCAAGTTTAACATCGTTTCTTCCTTTGTAAAACAGCTGGATTTTTTTTACACTAAACGAATCTTTCCTTTTTCTTCCATATTATTATATATTATAATATATATTATTATATAGTAAAATATATATTGTTATATAGCATAATATATATTGTTATATAGTATAATATATATTATACTATATAATAATATATATTATTATATACTATAATATATATTATTATATAATATATTATTATATAGTATAATGTATATTATTATATAGTATAATATATATTAATATATAGTATAATATATATTATAATATATAATGATATATCTTATTATATTTTATAATATATATTATTATATAGTATAATATATATTATTATATAGTATAATATATATTATATAGTATAATATATATTATTATATAGTATAATATATATTATATAGTATAATATATATTATTATATAGTATAATATATATTGTTATATAGTATAATATATATTATACTATATAATAATATATATTATACTATATAATAATATATATTATTATATACTATATTATTATTATATAGTATAATGTATATTATTATATACTATAATATATATTAATATATAGTATAATATATATTATATACTATAATATATATTATTATATGCTATAATATATATTACTATATAGTATAATATATATTATACTATATAATAATATATATTATTATATAGTGTAATATATATTCTTATATAGTATAATATATATTAATATATAGTATTATATATATTAATATATAGTATAATATATATTATTATATAGTGTAATATATATTATTATATAGTATAATATATATTATTATATAGTATAATATATATTATTATATACTATTATATATATTATTATATGCTATAATATATATTATTATATACTATAATATATATCATCATAAAATAAATTGCATATCAATAAAACGGAATATTTTTATCACTTACCTGATATATAATATCTGCATTTGTTGGGAACTTCATCCCCATGGTGGACGCTTTTTGTACATCATTTAATTTATTACCCGGGTAGATCCCACGTCTGCCCTTTTGTTGGGCATTTCTCATCGGGTCTGTATCTGTCGTCCTTACGGACGGCATGTCAGCCCAAGAGGATTCCAAGTGGGACGGACACATCAAGTGCCTTTGTTCATGTTTGTCTGAGAGGGTAACTCCACTCCGGTGGGGGACGTTTCGCTGCTTCTTGCACCTTACAAAACAAATGGAGATGGCCGCTGTGATCGGTACGGAGACTGTCATAGAGACCAACACAATTATAATCAGCAAAAACATGTGCGTGTTTTCTTCGGTCTGTGTGTGGACCGCGTTGAGGCTTTCGAACGTTTTATTGCTCACTGTTAGCATTAGCGATAGATTAGCAGTCGCCGACAAAGCTGGGGTACCACTATCTTTCACAACAAACTGGAGATCGTGGGTCCCTGAGTCTTGTTGCGTGGCAACCCGTGTAAAAGCTAAGAGACCCGTGTAATGGTTGATAGCAAATAATTGTCGATCATTGCCTCGAATTATTTCATATTTGAGAAAGGCATTTTCCCGGCTATCCCTGTCATTGGCTATGAGGACCGTTATATTATTCGTGTGACGCGGATAGTACACAAGATCCATTAAAAAAGGGTTAACGCTAGGGAACGTAAAATAAGGGGCATTGTCATTTTCGTCTTTTATTTCAACGACGATATTTGCCGTGCTGTTTAACGAAGGAATACCGTTGTCTTTGACCAAAACTCGGAATCGGTAAATATTCTGAAATTCGTGGTCAAGTGATATGACTGTGGTTATGAGCCCGTTATCTAAGATTTGGAACGGTAAAAATTCTTTGTTGTTACTTAAAAGTGAATAAGTCAGCCTACCGCCAGCTCCAAGATCATTGTCGGTGGCGTTAATAATTCCAATGGGTGATTTCGGTTTTTGGTTTTCATTGATCCAGAATTTAAACGTGTCTTTTGAGAAGCGTGGGCGAACGTCATTGACGTCCACCACCTTAATTGAAATCTTTCTATCGGTCTGAAGTGGCGGAAACCCTTTATCCTGGCAGCTGATTGTGATTTCATGCTGATCCTCAACTTCTCGGTCAAGTTGATTTTTCACCGTAACCTTATATCTTTTGCTCCCAAGACCCTGCAGCAGGAACTTGTTGTCATTCAAATAACAGCTGATCTCACCATTCTGTCCTGCATCATCGTCATTGACCTTTACGTAGGCAACAAAACTGCCTACGGTAATGTCCTCGGAAATCGTGGCCGTGTCTCCTTTTGATGCTGACACAAAGTTAACATCGATCCTCGGGGCATTGTTTTGCTGGTTGATCACGTGGACAATAACCATGGTGATGGAACTCAGCGGAGGGTTGCCGCCATCCGAGGCTTCAATATAAAGCTCGTATTTTATTTCTTGCTGTGACGTAAGCCGCTTGTGTAGAAAGATTTCTCCTGTTACTTTGTTTACATCGAAAATGCTCTTAACCGTATCGGATGTTTTTGAATTGAAAGAGTACGAAACCTTGTCGTTTTTGGTTAAATCTATATCTTTTGCAGACAGAGTCACCACTGGTACGCTGATGTCATGCTCATATCTAATCGACACATTGTAAACACCCTGCGAAAAGACGGGCGGATTATCGTTCACATCAATCACTGCGATTTGTACGTTAAGAACACATTTCTTCGGGGGTGACCCACCATCTTTGGCGATCACCTGTACAGAGTAGGAGTCTTTGACCTCTCGGTCAAGCTCATCTTCTAAGGTGATGCTAAGTTTAGATGTGCCATATGCACTTTTGGTAACAGACAAAGTAAAAGGTTCGTCCATGTTCTTTTTTAAATGATATGTGATCTTAGAATTTTGGATACCGACATCCTTATCGATAGCGTTTGGGATGGATCGTTTAGCACCTTTAATCGATTCTTCAGAGAACTGTATCTTGAATTGCTTCTCTGGAAACTCCGGTTCATGGTCGTTCACATCCTGGATAATGACCTTAACTTCCAGTATTTTCATAAAAGACTTGGCCTGTCGCACAGCTACGTCCACCAACCGAAAACACTCCTCGTTCGGTTTGCATATTGCTTCAGCATCCAGTATCTGGGCAGTGTATAGTTTGCCTGTTTCTTTGGAAATGCGAAACATTGACGGTCGCCCGGCAACACTTTGCTGCATTTGGCTGAAACGAATCAGGCCGTGGTTCTTAGGGGAAATGCTGTCGAGTAAGCGAGAATCAGCAGCAATATCACCGAGGTAAGTTCCAGGATTCTTGCCCTCTTCCACGTAGTAAGTGAGATCCACACACAGACACATATGCAAGAGTGATAGAAGCAGCACCAAAGTTGGAATCATCATTGTCCGACGTTGTACAATTGGATCCAAAAATCAGGAAATAGAAATCTCTTCTGTTGGGAGGGGGTTGCAGAAACTGTTCTTGTCACTGAAATAAGAAAAAATTGTAATTGTAAGCAATTGCTCAAAAAATAAAATAAAATAAAAAACATAGAAAATAAATAATATGCTGAGAATAATAATTTTTTTCATGTTGAGAATAATACATTTTTTCATGTTGAAAATAAGAAATTTTTTCATGTTGAGAATAATACATTTTTTCATGTTGAAAATAAGAAATTTTTTCATGTTGAGAATAATACATTTTTTCATGTTGAAAATTATAAATTTTTTCATGTTGAAAATAATAAATTTTTTCATGTTGAAAATAATAAATTTTTTCATGTTGAAAATAATAAATTTTTTCATGTTGAAAATAATAAATTTTTTCATGTTGAAAATAAGAAATTTTTTCATGTTGAAAATAAGAACATAAAAACTATTGATAATAAGAATATAACAATCTTGGAAATCAGAAAATTAAAAATGCTGAACATTAGAAAATAAAAATTGTTGAGTATGAGATAATAAAAATGTTGGGAATAAGAAAATTAAAAATGCTGAACATTAGAAAATAAAAAATATTGAGGATGAGATAATGAAAATGTTGGGAATAAGAAAATTAAAAATGCTGAACATTAGAAAATAAAAAATATTGAGGATGAGATAATGAAAATGTTGGGAATAAGAAAATTAAAAATAAAGAATAAGAAATGTTTACAATAAAATATTTTTTTTAAACGTAGAAATAAGACATCTTGTGAATAAGAAAATTAAAAAGTAGAAACTGAGAAATGTTGAGAATAAAAAATGTTGAGAATAAAAAATGTCGAGAATAAGAAATGTCAAGAATAAAAAATGTCGAGAATAAAAAAATGTCAAGAATAAGAAATGTTGAGAATAAGAAATGTTGAGAATAGGAAATGTCGAGAATAAAATATGTCGAGAATAAAATATCGAGAATAAAAATGTCGAGAATAAAAAATGTCGAGAATAAAATATTTCGAGAATAAGAAATGTTGAGAATAAGAAATGTCAAGAATAAAAAATGTCAAGAATAAGAAATATCGAGAATAAGAAATGTCGAGAATAAAAAATGTTGAGAATAAGAAATGTCGAGAATAAGAAATGTCGAGAATAAGAAATGTTGAGAATAAGAAATGTCGAGAATAAGAAATGTCGAGAATAAGAAATGTCGAGAATAAGAAATGTCGAGAATAAGAAATGTTGAGAATAAGAAATGTCGAGAATAAGAAATGTCGAGAATAAGAAATGTCGAGAATAAAAAATATCGAGAATAGAAATGTCGAGAATAAGAAATGTTGAGAATAAAGAAGCAAAAGATTTAGTGGTTGACAAGTGGCTACTCATCAGTGTTAAAACGACTGCATATTTTATTTTTTTGATTGCAAAAACATTTTCCTTGAATTATTTTTTAGTTACTTAACCATTTATTTGCTTGAGATATTTGCTTGAAAATTCCAATTTGAAATGGAAGTTTAATTCTAAATATTTCAGCTTTAGATTTGAAAGGATTTCTCGAACTTTAAAAGACGCTTTGATCATCTCCACTAAATTGACCTTACAAAACTGCTGTGAATATCTCACAAATAAGAACGATAACTCAAAGCAAATAATGCTAGAACAGAGAAAGACGAGCAACGTTTTTTTTTTATTCTGTGAGAAAAAGAACTGTTTGAAATTAAAGAGATCATCACCAAATCGATTGTAAAGCCAATTTTGAACAACTTGTCAAGACCAAAAAAAAAAAAAAAAAGAATGCTCTGATCAACACTTCCCCAGATGTGGCAACAGTACACCGTCTTAGGACATGATTCTCATATAGGTAGTAGATTGCATCAGGAGTTAGGTACTTTCTGAGGCAGTAGAATGGTCCAAGTATTTTCCAGCAACCTAGGCAACAGATTAGATGTAAATTTTCCATTTTGGATCTGGAGTGAAAGTCAGTCCAAGTTGTTTATCCGAACAATGGACTTCTTGAGGTAATTCCTTGTCTTGAGAAACTCCTTGAATTGAGAAGCTCCTTGTTTTAATAAACTTATTGGAATGAAAAGCTACTTGTTTCTCAGTTCGAGAAAAAAAAAATTGAACGTCAGTACTAAAGGGAAAGGTGTTAAAGTAACTGCAAACTTTGTGTAAAAGGGAAACGCCATCTTTTAAACGCCAATGGCCTCTACATGATATATAACCTTTTTAAAAGCACATAGGACACCAACAGGGTATCAGAGTAGTAGTAGTAGTAGTAGTAGTAGTAGTGGTTGTGGTAGTAGTAGTAAACACTTACTAAAACAAAGGCAGAAGTATTAAGATGTAGAAAATGAGCGCAGGTCTCGAATTGTTTTTAATTAATTTATCTTTTTTATTTCCTGTTGTTTATGGCTACAATTATATGTATGAAAATTCAATTCTTAACAATTTAATCACTTGCGAATCCGAAAACAATTCAAAAGATAAAACAGAAATGAAGCGACAAGCATCAAACCTGATTCTGCGTTTGTATGTTTGTATGTTCGTTTGTTTGTATGTCTTTGTTTGTTTGTTTGTTTGTTTTTGTTTCACCGGACGCAACTCATCCTAGACTAAACTACTTATCTCGACCTGCAATCAGAGATGACGAGCAGAACGTGACATGGTGCACCTGACAAATGCAATTATTCTATGTATTTATAGATGCGAATCGTTCAGTTTAGCAGAGAAGTGATCGTATAATCGGGTTTTATCCAACGTGTAGATATATTTAGTTTGAAAAATAAAAGGGGGGGGGCTTTATTTTGAAAGAACACAAGAAAGTTTATTTTTTCTTTTATTTCCTTGTTTTTAAGCAGGGGGGGGGGAATAGTCAGCAAAAGAACTTGTCATCGTCGTCCATCGTTTATTTTGTTTTCTTTTGTTCGCCCACCGCAAGGAATTATTTATCTGATTTGATCAATTTAAAAAACACGTTTATGACGCCTTATTCTTGGAACTATTTACCGGTGCGTGTCTATACGTATGATGAAATTTTTATATTATTTAAAGCATTTTTATCTCAAGACGGATTGAACGGAAGTTTCATGGGAGATGGTCCAGAGGTAAGGGTTTAGGCTCATTACCGTTGGGTCCCGATTTCGAATCTCGCTAGATACAGCCACTCTGATGAGTCGTAGACGACGAAATACGCGTCAGTAGATAATTACATTTTAAAAATAATATATATACTGCTCCCCATGTGGGGGTACCGGATTGGTTGAAAGGGAAAATTATTCACAACTAGCATTTAGGTAAAAATGCACTTTTGTAAATAATTGAATTCATTCAAAACATATCGCTAAAACCAAAACAAAAACAAAATCTAAGTAAATCGCGATATATCCAGACAGTTGGCGAGATGGTCCAGGGGTAAGGGTTTAGGCTCTTTACCGTTGGGTCCCGATTTCGAATCTCGCTAGATACAGCCACTCTGATGAGTCGTAGATGACGAAACACGCGTCAGTGGATAATTACGTTTTAAAAATAATATATATATATATATTTGCTTACTGTTTTTTGGGAAATAATTCCACCAAAGTGCTCGATTACAAAGAAAAAACTTTTTCGATATAAGAGCTTAATATTTATTTATTTAAATGTACAGAAGGTCAGAAAAACATTGGTACCGTCGATTTCAAGCTCAACATAAAGGGGACCAGTTAATGGTAAATCGTAAATAATGTTAGGTTCTTGACAGGCATGTTGTTTCTGTCTGAGGAAAAAGTAGGGCCGCATTTATTGTTTATAATGATGTTCATTTTTATTTAACTATAGCTTATTCATATCTTTGTATATTTTATTTTATTCTAATATGATAAAATATACAGAGATAGAAATAAGCTATAGTTAAATAAAATAAACATCATTATAAGCAATAAATGCGATCCTACTTTTTCCTCTGACAGAAACGACATGGCTGACGAGAGCTAACATTATTTACGATTTACCATTAACTGGTCCCCTTTATGTTGGGCTTGAAACCGACGATACCAATGTTTTTCTGACCTTCTGTACATTTAATTTAAATAAATATATATTCGTATATTATTTTTATGCATTGATATTCATATTAAAAACCTTTTTTACTATCTAATTAAAAAGAAAATACAACTTTCTTATATATGGATTGTGGAAATGCATTCATCTGCCAAAGATCTAGCTAATTTGCATATTCTTTTAAACATTCATTTTAATTAATTCCCTATTATTTTTTTTCAGTTTTCTTATGGGATGATCATCTTTAGTTTACTATTACGTGTAATTATATTCATGCAGATATTCTACATGATTTATACTTGTGTAATATTTGCATAAAAAAGTTATAGTAAACACAAAACTCTTTATATATATATATATATATATATATATATATATATATATTTGTTTAATACTTTTTGGCTACTAAACTCCTCTGTCAGTTTTTGGTCTATAGACACAAAACTTAATATATAGGATATCTGAACCCATGTGAAACTTTATATTTGGGGTTTAGCCGGGTAAAATTGGTGCAAAGTATGAAAATTTAAAAAAAATGGAATTTGCCAGGTGAAAGTCGAACAACGGCATTACAAATATACATGCATAACGTAATAGTCGTTACTTCATGTTTTAATTTTTAGCCTTGCAGAAAACCTGTCTTCATAGCTCAGGCATTAATGTCAAAGAGAAAAGTAAATCGTAAGCTAAACTTTTTGGTTTCGATTCTTGGTGGTGGCGCACAAGTCATTTTCTTTTTTTAACTTTTTAAATCATTACTATATTTTGGATCCAATATAATATAATAATAAATATGAAATCTGCATTAATCAAAATATCATGTTTAAGTATAGTTTATGTGCGCAATGCCGGGCAGCCTGCTAGTGTGTATATATATATATATATATATATATATATATATATATATATATATATATATATATATATACATACATATACATATATATATATACATATACATATATATATATATATATACATATATATATACATATATATATATATATATATATACATATATATACATATACATATATACATATATATATATATATATACATATACATATACATGTATAAATATACATGTATACATATACATATATACATATACATAAATATATATATATATATATATATATATATATATATATATATATATAAAATAAGAATTACAATGAAGTTTACCAAGATAATCTAAAATAGCAAACTATCGAAATATCTTCCAGTAACCCAGTTCCTTTGGATTGTTACTTCTGGATAATGAAGTTTAACTTTTCTTGGATTTTACCGTTATTGGATATTATACTCTTCACCCGACCATCCATTCACGTGAAATCATTTTTCTTTTTTCCCCATTCCCTCTGCTTCACTATTTTTTTAACTTTTACCAAATAAGCTCTATGGCTTACTTGTAGTTTCATAAATATTTTGCAAGCAAAATCCGAATCCGCATTTTGCTAATCTCTACCCTCTGATGAGAAGGAAATTATTTTTTTAGAAACTCCGCGGATTAAGGACAATCCATTTAATTTGTGTTTCGTTTTTTAAAATTAAATATGTTTTTAACTCTTTTTAAAGTGTTTTTAACATGTTTTATTAATTAATTGTTCTTGTGTGTGTGTGTGTGTGTGTGTGTGTGTGTGTGTGTGTGCGTTTATCAAAAACTATAACATCATGAAAAAGATTCAAGATTTTAAATGGTTTCTATGCATATATTTGCACATTTCAAATTACGTATGTCACTCCCTTAATTAATTAGCATGGCTATGACACTGCCAATATATATGCTCTAAATCAAAGGGGCATAACTCATTCAAATTCGACTTTATATTAATACAGCTGTCTAAATAAATATAGACAAGAATCAGATGATATTTAATCTTTTACCATATTAACTTTTTAGATAAGAAAATGATTAAACTGTTTAAAAAATAATATATATTATATTATATAATATTATATTATATTGTATCATATTATATTATATTGTATTATATTATGTTATATTGTATTGTATTGTAATGTAATGCAAGCAATCTACGAAAGATTAATGCAAGCAACAGTAAATGTAGTCACTAGTTTTGTCTTCTCTGCGCCAGCCTCTCAAACCAAAGGTTCTCAAGTCCTTCGCCACCTTTACTCAAGGCACACCTCCATTCTGGTCTATCTTCGGCTAGCTCCTCCTACACATTCACATCGATGCCAAGAGCGATCAGATCCCGTTTGGCCACGTCTTTAAAGCGCAGCACCGGGCGACCGCGGCTTCTTGATCCATTTAAGAGTTCACTGTAGAGGATATCCTTAGGGAGATGGCAATCGGGCATTTTGCGCAGGTGTTCAAGCCAGCGCGATCATCGTATTTTGAGTGTCTGGAACAAGGAGCGGCTGCCGGCATGTCTTAGCACCTCTTCGTTGGTGATTCTATCCCACCAATTGATGCCATGATATGTCACAAGCATCAGAAATGGTAGACGTTCAGTCTTTTCTTGTGAGGAGCATATGTGGTCCAAGTCTCTGCTCCATGCAGTAGGGTACTCCGAACACAGCAGTCGCAGATGCGGCATTTTGTGCAAGAAGTGAGATATTTATTGAACCATGCTCTTTCACGTAGTCGGTTGAAAGTAGACGCTGCTCTACCTATGCGCGTTTGTAGCTCCTATTCAATGGATACTCCCTTGGTGATGTTGGATCCAAGATACGCAAAGTTCTTGACAGTCTCTAGTTCGTCGCCATTGATGGTGATTGGTGATGTGTAACCCTGGTGCATCACAACTGTCTTATTCACACTGATTACCAGTGCGAACTCCGCACAAGCGGCGCTCAATTTGTCAAGCAGCCGCTGGAGTCCACTTGCGGAGTGCGAGACCAATGGAGCATCGTCTGCAAATAGCAGCTCAATTATTAGGACTTTTCGAATCTTGGTTTTGGCGCGTAGGCGAGCCAAGTTAAAAAGTTCTCCATCAGAGCGAGTATGAAGGAACACACTGTCTTCGTCCTCGTGATTTCCAAAAGCGTGGTGCAGAAGAACTGAGAAGAAGATGCCAAACAGTGTGGGAGCCAAACACACAACTTTGCTTGACTTCACTGTACAAGACATATTTCATGGAATAAGAGAGGGTGAGAGTAATAAACAGAAGTTTAGTAAGAGTTGGATGACTTGCTTTGTGAATTAGAAATTGCAGCTAATTAAAAAAATTAAATTGAATTAAAATTAAACAAACATAACTCAATTCCAAAACTAAAGAATATTTAAATTCTGGATGATTAAAATATATTATAATTATAATATATCAGAGATGAAAACAGAGAAAGATATATGTTAAACTATTCACTGATTGACTCGGAGACTAAGGTTCAATCCTCAGTCAAGTCATATTAAAGACTGAAAAATGCTACTTGGCATCCCCTTGCTTAAACATTCAGCAACATTGTCTATGAATCAAGGGTAAGTGGAGCACTCCTAAGAAAGGAGTAGCGTCCTCCAATACACCTCTGTGTAGTAACTAATGCAAAGGGAGTCTTTGGGTTGCCTTTGACTATAGCCCTACTTTACTTTTTACTTAAAATATATACAAACAACGGTTTTAAGGAAACAAACGTTGATTAATACATCTAACTCCGATCTACCATGCGATATAAGAAAAATTTTGGTCGTTTATTTTTAAATTTAGGAAAATGGTACAAACGGAAAAAAATATATTTGTATTAATGAAAAGAAATATTGAATTTCGAGTGAAACAAATGGTACCTACATAATTGTCAGGTCTAAAATAGTTACATATCTCAAAATTATCCAAAACGATTAGGTATAAAAATATTTGTTAATAAAAAAAAAAAAATGTTAAAGCGAAATCATTATATTACGCTCACTAAAAAAAAAAAAAGAGATAAGTTGTCAGGGGAGATAATTAAGTTCTGCTGCTTACATCACGTGATGAACATAATTCAAAATGTCGGACCAAATTTATTCCCCGTGTAAACTTTATCAAAATAGTTTTTCATTAATGATTATTTTTCCACCTTATGGTTTTTCGTAATTTTTGGATATGTTACTATTTGCGACATTACAGTTACTTAGGTACCATTTGTTTCACTTGAACTTCATTATTTTTTTTTTCCGTTTATACAAATATATTTTTTCGTTTATATAGGAGTGAGTGCCCATTTTTCGGTGCTAATGCACTTACTGATCTGCGCTATTTTTTAAATCGTATTTCCAAGTTTAATTAAAGTTTTATGATATATTTTTTTTTATTCAGTATTTTTTTTAGATTTGGTTCACTTCCACAATTTTCTTTTAAATAACAACCGTTTAGGTTTTCGACTATGCTGAATACGAAAATCGCATGGAATTTTTGCAGAAATAAGCAGTTATCGCGATATAAAAAATTGTATTATGCATTGTATTCTTTGGCGGCCATCTTTTTTTACGCGCGCGCCATAAACAAATCTACTCATCTATGACTGACACTACACGCGTAAAAAAGATGGCCGCTAAAGAATACAATGCATATTATAACTTTATTATATCTCGATAACTACTTATTTCTGCAAAATTTCAATGCGATTTTCGTATTCAGCATAGTCGAAAACCTACAGAAGTTGTTATTTAAAAGAAAATTGCGGAGGGGGACCTAATCTGAAAATTTACCTTTTATTCAATTGTAAACTTAAAGTACAGAATAGGTACAAAACACCTTCCTCTCCCCATGTTAAGAATGGCTTTTTAAATAATAACGTTATTATTTCAGCACGGATCAATAAGTGGAGTACCCATTTTTCTTATAAAGCATGTTAGATCGGAGTTAGATGTATTAATCAACTATTTTAAACGTTTGTATAATATAGAAGCGCCAAAAAATGTGTGTGCATATCAAAGATGTAGCGTTTGTATGCGAGTCTGTGGCGCGGAGCGCTTAGAGTAGTAGCAGTCCATTTTAGAAACTTACACACAAACACACCATGAAAGATATTAGATGACTAATCCGGCTTATCTCCCCTGACCAACATTTCTCAACGGAAGCGCAAATCCAATTTTATTCGCGGGAGAATTTAATATAATTACAATATCGATAAGTTAATGATAAATAAATACCACCATAATATGACTTCTTCTATCTGTGTCAGACAAGATCTCGTGTGTTTGTGTCTGTTTTTATCGACTGTAATAAAACGCATTAAGCATAATTTGAACAGTCTTAGAAAATAATTTCATATTAAATAATTAAAATCAGTTCTTTTTTTTCCCCCTGGGACTTTGCTAATAAGACAATGTTTTTTTTTTTTCCAAGAAGATTGTTGGTTTTTAGATTCTTTAGGTGCTTCTTAAGATAAAGTCGAAAGATCGTTTGTTTGTTTGTTTGTTTGTTTGTTTGTTTTTAATATTATTTTAAGCAAAAACAACAGTACTTACTTAATTGTCATGTTCGAAAATAGTATATCCAAAAATTAGGAAAAATAATCGAGCAGAAAATTATTTATAGTTAAAAGTAATTTTTATGGAAAATTGGGGGAAATGGAATCTCCCCCCCCCACATGTGAACACCTTAAAGATTGCGAATACAGGGGGCATACTTATCTCCTCTTTCGTCACTTTAATGACGACGTTTTGTTTTAGCCGATAGCGATAGACTTCTTTTTTTTTTTATTATCTACTAAAAACACAATAGCAGTTCTACTCCATAAATTTTCTTAATTTTGGGATATATTACTATTTTCGACATAACAATTAAGAACTAATGTTTTGACTTAAAATCACATTTTTTTTTTTAATTGAATTTTCATCCCAAACAAGGCACAGTGCCACTTTAATGTAGGGGGCTACTATCTGAGACATAATTTGCAAAGATACTATGTAGGGAGTTGAGCAGCAAGATGTTTGTTTACATTACACTTGACCTTCTACATGCAAGTACAGTTGGGAAAGCAGGAACACGGAAGGGAATTCCAAAGTCTAGCAGTTCAGGGGAAGAAACTATTAGATTAGAAGGCTTTCTTACACCTAGGGATCTCTACTGTGTAGGGGTGGGATTTTGCTGCTTGCCGGGTTTGTCAAAGGTATTTACATTGAGGGGCACAAGAGCTTGTAGTTCATCGGAGTATCTAACACTAAAATACTTGTAGAACGGTAGAGGGATGCAACATTTCGTCGATGGGACAGAGGTTGAAGCCTAGCTGACAGTGCAAGACCTATTGGGTTGGCAACTCTTTTTTGAACCCTGTCTAAGAGTGAGAGACTAATAGCAGATGCACCAGCCCAAAAGGCCACCATACATAGGCGAATGGTGGCCTTGTAGAGGTACAGGATACTCTGAGGCGTAAGTAACTTTCTAGCATGGTAGAGAGAGCCCACCTTCTTTGCTTAGTAATTTCACAAAGGATTTTCACTAATTTAAATATTTTAACCTCAATGATTTCACAAGAACTCTTACCGATCCGACTCTGCTTGTTTATCTTGTTATTTTGTTGAAAAATAAATGTGGCGCATTTTAAATGAGAAGGAGGTGTTATTTTGTTTTATTTCTTTTTTTTTTATTGTTATTTTGTTTGGAGCAGAGGAATTTAATTTCTCTTAAATTTCTTTTCCTTTACACTACTTTTAAGTAAAAGTTGTTCAAGTTAGCATGTTCCGACTAGTCAGTTTTGCCTTGGTTCGTCCCCCCCCCCTCCAAGTTCTTTTAAAATATAAAAATCAACAATCTTCTTGGAAAAAAAAACATTGTCTTATTAGCAAAGTCCCAGGAAAAAAAAAAGAACTGATTTTAACCGGTTCCTTACATCATCAACGCTCTGATCCCCATCTGGCATCAATTGAAATGGATGGCTCTCATCTAGGAGAAGCCCCATGTTTTGACAAGCTTCTGGGCTTGACCTTTACTCCTGATCTGAAATGGAACACGTACATTAAGTCTGTTGCCAAGGTCGCTGGAAAGATGGTGGGATCCTTCTACCGCTCAAGAAGATATCTCACTACTGATGCAATTATCTATATAAAAGCCAAGTACGTCCAAGGATGGAATACTGCTGCCATATCTGGGCAGGAGCTGCTAAAAACAGCCTATCCTGCCTTGACAGAGTACAAAATAGACTTCGTGGCTTAGTGGGGGATGCCCTTTTCTCTTCCCTGAAACCTCTCTCCCATAGAAGAGACGTTGCGAGCCTATCTTTGTTTTATCGTTATTTCCATGGCAGGTGCTCGTCTGAGCTCCAATCCCCCTCACCAATCTTTTACGAAAAACACCCGTCTAGCTGAAACCACTGTCAAAAATTTTCCCCACTCTTTATATGTGCCTAAAATGTAGATTCCATGAACAAAGCTTCTTTCTTAGAACTGCACGCCTGTGGAACTCTGTTCCGTCTGCCTGCTTCCCACCTGACTACAACTTGGATGTCTTCAAGTCCAACATAAACAAATTCCTGATGAACCGCCTCCTTAAGTAGACATTTTTAATAAACCCCCACACTAACGCACTGTACATGCAATAACCCTTATCCCTGAGTGGCTTCCGGGCCTTGATAAGTGAAAAAAAAATCGTGCATTTCTCTAGTTTTTATGGGTAAAATTAATTTTTACTCGAAATGACTCCTCATGTATTAAAGTTTAAGTTAAGAAATATTTCAAATGTCTTGATTTTCTCATATCATCCACAAACCTTATTTAGTGACATTATTAACTTATTAAGCAGGTTTGATTCACTCTCCTTCTTGAAAATCGTACATTTATTCCAACTTTAACATCATAAATGCGACAGAGTTTTCCCCCTTTATTCGCTCAATCTTTTTCTGAATTCCTGAGCGTTTTACTTTTTGCTATAAAGGAAAAGATGCGTTCCCGTTGCATTTATATCGATTGCTACTATGAAGGCTTTTATTTTTCGCTTTACGGCCGAATACAGCAAGAGTTGCTTCCCTTACGCTAGCGTTTTTCTCACGGCATTGTTCATCTACGCTTAATATTTTGGGGTCCTTTAATACGATAGGGGTGCGTTCGTTAGAAAGACAAAAAAAAAAAAAATTGAATTAAACCATATATGTTGTTGTTGCCTTTAAACTTTCATTCAAGCCATATGTCCTTTTCTATTAACTTCAAATTTTGCAGCATTTGTATTTATCTACTTTTTGATAAGGAACTTTTGCTATTATTTTTATTATTTTCAGACTCGTTTCTTCATCTTCGTGACAAATATCAAGGGAAATTTCAATGGATTCAGAGAAATAGAAATACTCAAGATAGTGATGACGATGATGATGATGATTATGATGATGACAATAATGATGATGATGATGGTCTGTGTAGTCTACAGTTATAAAATAGAGCAAGTCCTATCTATTTTTGAAACCCTCGATCGAAGACATTCTCAGAACAGATGTTTTAGCAGCACTTCGGAGGCCTTCAGAATTTAATTTTTTTTAAAACTTTCTGACTTAAAATAGTTTCTTTAAAAAAATCATCACATAGAGTCGCTTGTTAAAGTTACACTATATATATAAAAAAAAAAAAAAAAAAACATTCGTCCGCAGTCGCCGAGTATTGCATACTTGTGTTTCCACATAAAGCCAATAAACTTTCTCGTGAAGGAAGCCATGAATGATTTCGGGATACATCTCATCCATTGCTTTTACAACCTAGAAATGATCAGGCAAAAAGTTCTCTTACATCTAAAAATCGAACTCATTTACTTGCATCAATACGTCTGCTTGTGGTCTACCTGTAAAAGAGACGCTGACACTGGGAACATACATAAAGTTATGCAAATGACCAAGCTGGGTGTGCAAAGTGACGTCACAGCAGAGACAAAAGGATATGTGGCCGTAGATATAATTGTGCTTGGAGAAGTGGTGTTCAAAAGAATCATGTGTTCAAGGTGTTCGAGACACGTGAGTTACGTCACAGCACGGATGAAAAGTCACATAGCGCCGGAGAAGGAAGAAAGAGGAAAAGAGAAGAAAAAGGAAGAAATGCCTCGCGATTTGGAAATTACGCTTGGCAAGCACGTGAGTCGTCCTCTCCCTCCTACCCCATCTGAAAGCGAGTTGGATGACCTGTGAGTCCTAGAGAGAATTACAACAACCTCACGGCTGGTCGTAGTTAAATAAAAACAAAGTACTGCCTATCTGACGAGAGAGGGGAGGAAAGAGAGAACATATTGTGTCGTGTTGTAAATACTTGTCGGCGATTTTATTTCACCTAAAAAAAATTAATGTCAAAGATTTATATCCCTTTGCAACTACTTGTACATACAACGTTGGGTTTATTTTAAAAGTAATAACAACATTGCAATTACATACAACGTTTAATTCATTTTAAAAGTAATAACAACATTGCAATTACATACAACGTTTAATTCATTTTAAAAGTAATAACAACATTGCAATTACATACAACGTTTAATTCATTTTAAAAGTAATAACAACATTGCAATTACATACAACGTTTAATTCATTTTAAAAGTAATAACAACATTGCAATTACATACAACGTTTAATTCATTTTAAAAGTAATAACAACATTGCAATTACATACAACGTTTAATTCATTTTAAAAGTAATAACAACATTGCAATTACATACAACGTTTAATTCATTTTAAAAGTAATAACAACATTGCAATTACATACAACGTTTAATTCATTTTAAAAGTAATAACAACATTGCAATTACATACAACGTTTAATTCATTTTAAAAGTAATAACAACATTGCAATTACATACAACGTTTAATTCATTTTAAAAGTAATAACAACATTGCAATTACTCACCGACAACAAACGGTGATGTTCCCTGGAGTCTGAATGACAACAACTTTCCGCAGATTTCCAGTACTCTCTGCCTCTTTTGATAACCTTTGCAAATGGATTTGCATTATCGCAACAGTCGCTTGCCATTGACTTCATCCTGGCAATGACCATTGGTCTTCACTGAAATTTGCGTGGCAATAAGCTAATCTATAGTCCCAGTCTTTTTAACACTCATCCAGTCGAGGTCTGGTTAGTATTTTCTCTCCTTACTCTTTCCATCCTCCTTGATCCTTCACAACCATTTGGTTTCGCACCAGTTGATACCGACATCACCATTTTTTCGCGCGCGTGGGGGGGGGGATACTTAATTAAAAACTTTGTAGTTTCAGTTTTCTTGGTTCCATGCAATGTTCCTTTCTATCTTTTTGTTTTACTTTTTTCATAGTTTTAATATGACTGGTTAGCATTTATAGCTCATGTTGATTAGTTGCTGCATTCAAGGATTTTCCTTAAGATTTCAGTATTACCGGCTGTTGTATATATTCCTCTTGATTCCGATTTCTTCTAGTTTTTCTTTTCCGTGTTCTGTGGGATTGTTCCTATGAGGGGCGTGCAATAATTAATGCCTCTGACCCACTTCCAGTCGTCTGATCTAGCTGAAAGTTTGCATGTGCAATGATTTATATCTCTACGGATTATGCAGCAAATTACAGCTCTGAACTAAATGTAGTTTCTATTTTACAGGTGTTTGAACTGAGTCAGATGTGAAATGGAGCCTGTTGAATGTCGAGCAGTGATCCGGTTTTTGTATTTGAAAAGATGCACACCACAGGAGACTTTTGATGAAATGAAAGAAACTTATGGTGATAATGCCCCATCATATAACCTTGTAAAACGCTGGCATCTTGAATTCAAACATGGTCGGAAGTCTGTGGAAACAGCTCCCAGACCTGGTTGCACCCCTTCTGCCATTGATGAGGCATCTGCCCGTCAAGTTGAGGCTGCCATTTTGGAAGATCGGTGCATTACTATTCGCCAAATAGCCCAAGATGTCAAGATTAGTACAGGGTCTGTGGAAACTATCATTTATAACCATTTGCATATGCATAAGGTGTCTGCCAGATGGATTCTCAGGTTGCTCACACCATTCCAGAAGCAAGAACGCGTCGAGTGCTCGAGGATGAATTTGGAGATGTACCAAGAAGATGAATCAAAGTTTTTCAAAAGACAGATTACACAAGATGAAACCTGGGTGGTTATGATGATGATGATGATAATGATGATGATGATGATGATGATGATGATGATGATGATAAACCTTATTTTTACAGTCTCTAATCTTGTTACAACATCACCGTTCTTATTTTACTGTAAATAAATATCAATTTGTTTTTAAATTTTAGCTTTAAAAATCGAAACACGCTCTCTTGGGCACATCAGACACCTACAAACATTTTTATCAACCAACAAGAAATAGTTATGGCTGACAAAGTCACCTACATAGGAATCTTTGTACACAAGAAAGAAAGTATAAGTATGGACTATGAGCTGCAGTACAGGATCGGTAAGGTTAACCAACTATGAGGAATAAAAAACAAAACAAAACATTCATCCTCAGATCTAAATGAAGATTTTGTAACAGCAACGTTTTGTCCACACATATGGAAGTGAAACTTGGCATTTCAAAATCAAACAAGAGAAGATATTAGATGCGTTTGATTCCAAGTGACTTAGAAATATTTTAGGGATCAAATGGAGGGATCAAATAACCAATCAAGAAGTCAGAAAGTGCACTAATAAGCCGTTAGTATTACCAATAATCTGCAAACGACATTTAGGCCCTGTCGGTGGGGCATTAGAATACGCCGACTGCCTCCCTGCAGAGGGTAAAAGTCCCTCAATGGGGGTCCTGGATATGACCTTAAACTATATCCAGTGGTGAGGCCCCAGTTTGTGGGCTTTGGAGAGTGTAGAGCCACCCTTTAATTACCATTGCTCCCAGGTCCACTCTGACCCGGACTGGTAGTACCTGTTAGGGTCCCAACTATGGGTTAAATAGAAACCGACATGAAAACAACAAATATATTCTATTAAAAACATTTTTCTTCAAAATCTTTGGATTCGGCATTAAATAACCCGAAAATGGTTGATATGCCGTAAAACGAAAACAACTAAACCAAACCAAAAGCAAACGACATTTAAGCTTGTTCGCACATATTCTAAGATTGACTTCAGAGAAGATTGACAATTAAAGGTTCCAATGGATTCCTGATGGAAAAGGGAGAGAAAAGTAAAAAATGAATTAGAATCATTAAGAGATATTTTATTGCAGCAGAAGGAAAGAGGAAGGACGCTGTGGATCTGTTTCAGATCGAAAATGCTGGTATACTTTGATTGCCTTATGTGTTACAG
This sequence comes from Euprymna scolopes, assembly GCF_053919585.1. Taxonomy (NCBI): domain Eukaryota; kingdom Metazoa; phylum Mollusca; class Cephalopoda; order Sepiida; family Sepiolidae; genus Euprymna; species Euprymna scolopes. The sequence continues at coordinate 113,736,692 of NC_136502.1, forward strand.
AATGCGCGGGAGTTCCTACGTCTAAGTAAGTTATTTTTAAATGTTTCAGTTAATACTTATTTTGAAAATAAAAAATTGAAATCTCTACTTTTTTTTTTACATAGTAGTCACCCTTTATCAAGGCCCGGAGGTCACTCGAGGATAAGGGTTATTGCGTGTACAGTAATTAATGGGATAATATTCTAGTAATCGTTAGTAATGGAGATTTGATGAAGTGTCTTAATTAAGGGGGCGGTTTACCAGGAATTTGTTTATGTTGGACTTGAAAACATTCATGTTGTAGCCAGATGGGAAACAGGCAAACGGAAGAGAGTTCCACTATCATATAAAAATAACTTTGTGTATGTGTGTGTGTGTGTGTTCCATATAGACTCGGAAACGGCTGGGCCAGTTTTTTTTTTTTTTTTTTTAATTTCACATGAAGATACTTGATGTATGTGGGAGTGTTCTTATGTAGGTTTTGTATCAGAATGGTGCTGATAAATATCGAATATCGATAATCGAAAAAATCCGATTAAAGAAAGAAATCTGACCAAAGTTTACACTTTTATAGAATCGAACATCACAAGTGCTTTTGTGAAGTTTTATCACCGCACAAGAAGAAAGGTCCAGTCTATAAAACCAACTGCAGATTCTTTTATAAGACAGGGCCACGTTCGAAATAGATGTTTCTTTTTAGAACACAACTGAACCTTGATACTTGACTTTTTTACGTTTAACTTTAATTCAAATGATTATGTAAAAATAATTTCATGAAATAAACAGTTGGTTCTTTGATATAACAGGGGTGCGTTTGAAATGAATGTTTCTGTTTAGATTACAATTAAACCAGAATACTTGACTTTTGTATTTTAAACTTTAATTCAAGCCATTATATAAAAATAATTTTATAAAATCAACAGTAGGTTCTCTACAGTGCAATGTAAACTACAATGTATTGTGAACTAAGTCGCTGGTGGAAGGAATGTAAAGCTTACTCTTAGTACACTGCTGGGGGGGGGGTCCTTAACAAAAGCAGGCAATCAACTGATTTGATTTAAAAAATAATCGATTTCACCGATTTCGATGACAATAAATGTAGAAGAGGATGGAACATTTGTTGATCATTATTTAATCCCGGACAACGCTGGGTATCACTGCTAGTTTTATTTAAAACTTAAGCAAGGCGGATTCATACAGCTACAAAGTCTCTTATAGAAAACTTGAACACATTGAATAGAAAAATAAGGACATTTGAAATGAATGCAAATTATTTGAATATTGGTAAAGATGATGTTTTCTTTTATGTCTACAGTATTTAGTTATCTAGACGTTGTAGCACGAGTCAAGTCTCATGACAAAAAAAAAACGGTGGATATGAGATTTCATGCAAATGCGGAAAACTCTAAAAAGGTGAGACAGGCTGTTTTCTAAATGTAAGTCTAGAAGAACACCGTAAAGCCGTGACACGAGGCGGGGGGGGGGGCTAAAACGTCTGAACTAGCTGATCACACATGGAAAGAAAAAGAGGGCACACTTCCCTTTGCGGAACGAGGTCAAAATAATTGACAGGAATGCAAGATGGAGAGTCGGGCGACTCAAGGAAGCAACACATTTGCAACAGAAAGAAAAAATCGTTAAGCAAACCAAGCCTAGAAATTGATAGGATTTGGGGACCTCTAATTGTAGGAAAAATAAAAATTTTACAGCCTTAAAATTTCGGCAATGGAAGGGAGATAATACCCCGTCGATCTTTATTAGAGTTGCCTCCCCTTTGCCAACCAATTTTTTTTCACACATACAAAACCGCAGTTATAAAACAGAGACCAACTCCAAGAATACAAAAATATCTACGAAGTCAGTAATTTTCTCCTTTCTTTTCTAAGACAACAAACAACATGACTGAGGACGGTCGAAGGACAAACCGACCGAAACGTTGCACAAATAACACTCAACAATAGTAAGTAATAGAAACAATCAGCTCTTATCTAAAAAATTCAGAACTATTATTTTTTGTTTGTTTTTAAAGGTATTTTTTGTTATTTTTTTAGAGATTAAAGAGCAATATGTGAATTCCCTACATCCTCCACAGCCACAACACGGTGGATTAGCATCCATAAATTGTCTTCAATTTTTATCTGATTCACTGAATCACGTCCAGAGAAAGAAAAACTCATGATACATTTTTAATACATGTCTTATCAGTCTCTCTTGCTGCTTCGTACAAAACAGTGAATAAATAATGATTTCTTCCAAGAAATTTGTTTTTTGATCGGAAAAGATTCAATCTGATGAAGGATAAGAGCGGGCTAAATGCGAAAGATGAACTTTTAATAAAATCTTCGAGAAATGATAATAAAAAAGAGAAACGAAATCTATTTTTATGACGTCCTTATTTGGTTGCTATCTATATCCGTTGCAGCTTGAAATTGCGATTCAAAATTTAAAAAAAAAACACCTTTATCTTGCTTTTAACGATGATAGATACGGATAAAGCGTTATTCAATAAATAATGTGTATTTCTTAAAAAAAAAACAAAAAAAAAACAATTCTTGTCAGAAGTTTCAAGAAACAAAATGAATCTCTTAAAAAAAAAATTTTTTTTACTTTCCAGAAATTTGTTTATAAATCAAAACCCTTCCATGTTTGAAAATGGGTTTATTACAAAAGCTAATTTAATTCTACAGAAAACTTTGTTTAGAGGCTATTCAAAATGGCGGTATCTCGAACAAAAGACTTCGTTTAGAGGCTTTTCATAATGGCAGCAAATCAAATGGCGTTTCAAGTTTGCAGACTTTTCAAAGTTTTGATAGTTGAAAATTACAGCAGAAGAATATTATCGCCTGTAGTAAGAATTGAACCATCATCCCACAAAGGACTATAACTTAGAATTGATGGGACACGTGGCACAACGGAGAGGCGCGTTGATTAACAATCAATTCTAAGTGACAGTCTTCTATATGTTGAAAGTTCAAATCATTATTGTTGTCGCTTATAATAGCTAAGAAAAACATAGTAATTAACACCTCTACCCTTTCATGCAGCCCTTGATATTCCTAAAACGTTACTCCTTTTAGAACGGGCCAGGCTTAATGATGCTTAACTTTGGTGATCTAACAGGAACCGGTGTGTCAACAAAATTATGCTGTATATTGTGTATTATATATGTATATTTATTGTATTTTATATATATGTATTATAATTTATTTTATATATGTGTATTATATATGTGTATTATATATATGTATTATATTGTATTTTTTGACATAGGAGTCACCATTTATTAAGGCCCAGAGACCACTCGAGGATAAGGGTTAAAGACTGTACAATAGTCAATGGGACAATATCAGAGTAATCGTTAGTAGTGGAAGTTTGGTAAATTGGATTACTTAAGGGAGACGGCTCATCAAGAATTTGTTTATGTTGGACTTGAAGACGACCATGATGTAATCAGCTGGAAAGTAGGCAAACGGAAGACAGTTCCACAGGTGTGTAGTTCTAAGAAAGAAGCTTTGTTCATGGAATCTATGTTTAGGTTTAGGCACAGATAAAGAGTGGGGGAAATTATTGATAGTGGTTTCAGCTGGACGAGTATTTCTTGTGAAAGTTTGGCAAGGGAGACCATAAATTGGAGCTCAGACGAGCTAATTATATTTACTTCAGTTTTTAATTTATATTATTGGGTTTGTATTACTGTACACATAGATTCGAAAAAGTTGTCAAAAAACAAATATATAACAAATAAATGTTATCAACGCCAAGATAAGTTACTTTTCTACCAAACTGGATATGATTTTGGTGTTTTTATTCAATGTAACATGTTTATTCAGCTCGAAAACCATACAGTGTTTACCGATGTATTGGAAAATTCAAGATGGCGCCTCACTCCCTCTTTAACACGGTAAGTTAGGGAAAAGGTGTTATAAATAAGAAACTAGACAAAATACTATTAAAAACCCGCCGAATATATGTCAAACTATGTCACGGTAACATATATTGAGCGAGTTTTTAACAGTATTTTATCCAGTTTTTTATTTATAACACCTTTTCCCAAACTTACCGTGTTCAAGAGAGAGAGTCAGACGCAATCTTGAATTTTCCAATACATCGGTAAACACTGTATGTTTTTCGATCTGAATAAACATGTTACATTGAATAAAAACACTAAAAACATATCCAGTTATGTAGAAAAGTAACTTATCTTGCTTTTGATAATATTTATTTGTTATATATTTGTTTTGTGACAACTTTTTCGAATCTATGTGTACAGTAATACAAACCCATATTTTTGATTTGATTGCTTTATTTAATAGATTTTCGCGTCCATGAATGTACTCAATGTATCTAGCAAGTTGATTTTAAATAGGATGATCTATTCTTTTTACCCCCCCCCCTTCCCTGTATCTCGCATTCCTTAAAACGCCACCAAACCAACTATGGGACAAGAGCAGCGTTTCCGACGGTTAATTTTTAAACTTTTGGAACGCTGAACTGTATCTAAAGCTAAGCATATCTTTAATAGTTTGCATTGAATACGGAAGCTTTTAGCAGATAATTTGTTTATTTGCGATATGTATTCTCTTTTTTTATTATATTTAAATTTATTATATTTATTTCAGTTTTTAATTTATATTTTTTCTTTGATTGCTTTAATAGATTTTATCGTCCATGAATGTAATTATATCTAGCAAGTTGATTTTAAATATAACATTAATAGATTCGGTAATTCTATTTATTTTCAGTTAGGGAAATATATCACCACACTTTCCCTTAAATACGTCAATCGGATTTATATTAAATACAATATTATATATTATATATGTGTGTTGTATTGTATATTACATATGTGCATTATATTGTATTTTATATATGTGTATTGTATATTATATATGTGTATTGTATTTTATTTATATTGTATATTATATATACATATTATACATGTGTATTGTATTGCATATTATATGTGTGCATTATATTGTATATTATGTATGTGTATTATATCGTATATTTTATATGTATATTATGCTGTATATTATATATGTGTATCATATTGTATCTTAAATATTTGCATTATATTGTATATTATATATGTGTATTATATTGTATATTATATATGTGCATTATATTGTATATTATATATGTATATTATGCTGTATATTATATATGTATATTATATTGTATATTATATATGTATATTATGCTGTATATTATATGTGTATTATATTGTATATTATATATGTATATTATGCTGTATATTATATGTGTATTATATTGTATATTTTATATGTGCATATTGTATATTATATATGTGTATTATATTGAATATTTTATATATATATTATGCTGTATATTATATATGTGCATTATATTGGATATTATATATGTATATCATATTGTATATTTCATATGTATATTATGCTGTATATTATATATGTGTATTATATTGGATATTATATATGTGTATTATATTAGATATTATATATGTGTATTATATTGTATATTTTATATGTGCATTATATTGTATATTATATATGTGTATTATATTGTATATTTTATATGTGTATTATATTGTATATTATATATGTGTATTATATTGGATATTATATATGTGTATTATATTGTATATTATATATGTGTATTATATTGTATATTATATATGTGTATTTTATTGTATATTATATATGTATATTATGCTGTATATTTTATATGTGTATTATATTGTATATTATATATGTATATTATGCTGTATATTATATGTGTATTATATTGTATATTATATATGTGTATTATATTGTATATTATATATGTGTATTATATTGTATATTATATATGTGTATTATATTGTATATTATATATGTGTATTTTATTGTATATTATATATGTATATTATGCTGTATATTTTATATGTGTATTATATTGTATATTATATATGTATATTATGCTGTATATTTTATATGTGTATTATATTGTATATTATATATGTGCATTTTATTGTATATTATATATGTGTATTATATTGTATATTTTATATGTGTATTATATTGTATATTATATATGTGCATTATATTGTATATTATATATGTGCATTATATTGTATATTTTATATGTGCATATTGTATATTATATATGTGCATTATATTGTATATTATATATGTACATTATATTGTATATTATATATGTGCATTATATTGTATATTATATATGTACATTATATTGTATATTATATATGTGCATTATATTGTATATTTTATATGTGTATTATATTGTATATAATATATGTGTATTATATTGTATATTATATATGTGTATTATATTGTATATTATATATGTACATTATATTGTATATTATATATGTGCATTATATTGTATATTTTATATGTGTATTATGCTGTATACTTTATATGTGTATTATATTGTATATTATATATGTGTATTATATTGTATATTATATATCAGCATTATATTGTATATTATATATGTATATTATGCTGTATATTATATGTGTATTATATTGTACATTATATATGTATATTATGCTGTATATTATATGTGTATTATATTGTATATTTTATATGTGCATATTGTATATTATATATGTGCCTTATATTGTATATTATATATGTGCATTATATTGTATATTATATATGTGCATTATATTGTATATTTTATATGTACATTATATTGTATATTATATATGTGTATTATATTGTATATTTTATATGTACATTATATTGTATATTATATATGTGCATTATATTGTATATTATATATGTGCATTATATTGTATATTATATATGTGTATTATATTGTATATTATATATCAGCATTATATTGTATATTATATATGTATATTATGCTGTATATTATATGTGTATTATATTGTATATTATATATGTGCATTATATTGTATATTTTATATGTACATTATATTGTATATTATATATGTGCATTATATTGTATATTATATATGTGCATTATATTGTATATTATATATGTGCATTATATTGTATATTATATATGTGCATTATATTGTATATTATATATGTGCATTATATTGTATATTTTATATGTACATTATATTGTATATTTTATATGTACATTATATTGTATATTATATATGTACATTATATTGTATATTTTATATGTACATTATATTGTATATTTTATATGTGCATATTGTATATTATATATGTGCATTATATTGTATATTTTTTATGTGCATTATATTGTATATTATATATGTGCATTATATTGTATATTATATATGTGCATTATATTGTATATTATATATGTGCATTATAGTGTATATTTTATATGTACATTATGCTCTATATTATATATGTGTATTATATTGTATATTATATATGTGTATTATATTGTATATTTTA
>NC_136502.1:113749058-113779058 GCF_053919585.1 Euprymna scolopes
TGTATAATGTTGTATTTTTATGTCTGTATAATGTTGTATTTTTATGTCTGTATAATGTTGCATTTTTATGTCTGTATAATGGTGTATTTTTATGTCTGTATAATGTTGTATTTTTATGTCTGTATAATGTTGTATTTTTATGTCTGTATAATGTTGTATTTTTATGTCTGTATAATGTTGTATTTTAATTTGTGTACAATGTTGTATTTTTATGTCTGTATAATGTTGTATTTTTATGTCTGTATAATGTTGTATTTTTATGTCTGTATAATGTTGCATTTTTATGTCTTTATAATGTTGTATTTTTATGTCTGTATAATGTTGTATTTTTATGTCTGTATAATGTTGTATTTTTATGTCTGTATACTGTTGTATTTTAATTTGTGTATAATGTTGTATTTTTATGTCTGTATAATGTTGTATTTTTATGTCTGTATAATGTTGTATTTTTATGTCTGTATAATGTTGTATTTTTATGTCTGTATAATGTTGTATTTTTATGTCTGTATAATGTTGTATTTTTATGTCTGTATAATGTTGCATTTTTATGTCTGTATAATGTTGTATTTTTATGTCTGTATAATGTTGTATTTTTATGTCTGTATAATGTTGCATTTTTATGTCTGTATAATGTTGTATTTTTATGTCTGTATAATGTTGTATTTTTATGTCTGTATAATGTTGTATTTTTATGTCTGTATAATGTTGTATTTTTATGTCTGTATAATGTTGTATTTTAATTTGTGTATAATGTTGTATTTTTATGTCTGTATAATGTTGTATTTTTATGTCTGTATAATGTTGTATTTTTATGTCTGTATAATGTTGCATTTTTATGTCTGTATAATGTTGTATTTTTATGTCTGTATAATGTTGTATTTTTATGTCTGTATAATGTTGTATTTTTATGTCAGTATAATGTTGTATTTTTATGTCTGTATAATGTTGTATTTTAATTTGTGTATAATGTTGTATTTTTATGTCTGTATAATGTTGTATTTTTATGTCTGTATAATGTTGTATTTTTATGTCTGTATAATGTTGTATTTTAATTTGTGTATAATGTTGTATTTTTATGTCTGTATAATGTTGTATTTTTATGTCTGTATAATGTTGTATTTTTATGTCTGTATAATGTTGTATTTTTATGTCTGTATAATGTTGTATTTTTATGTCTGTATAATGTTGTATTTTTATGTCTGTATAATGTTGTATTTTTATGTCTGTATAATGTTGTATTTTAATTTGTGTATAATGTTGTATTTTTATGTCTGTATAATGTTGTATTTTTATGTCTGTATAATGTTGTATTTTTATGTCTGTATAATGTTGCATTTTTATGTCTGTATAATGTTGTATTTTTATGTCTGTATAATGTTGTATTTTTATGTCTGTATAATGTTGTATTTTTATGTCTGTATACTGTTGTATTTTAATTTGTGTATAATGTTGTATTTTTATGTCTGTATAATGTTGTATTTTTATGTCTGTATAATGTTGTATTTTTATGTCTGTATAATGTTGTATTTTTATGTCTGTATAATGTTGTATTTTTATGTCTGTATAATGTTGCATTTTTATGTCTGTATAATGTTGCATTTTTATGTCTGTATAATGTTGTATTTTTATGTCTGTATAATGTTGTATTTTTATGTCTGTATAATGTTGCATTTTTATGTCTGTATAATGTTGTATTTTTATGTCTGTATAATGTTGTATTTTTATGTCTGTATAATGTTGTATTTTTATGTCTGTATAATGTTGTATTTTTATGTCTGTATAATGTTGTATTTTAATTTGTGTATAATGTTGTATTTTTATGTCTGTATAATGTTGTATTTTTATGTCTGTATAATGTTGTATTTTTATGTCTGTATAATGTTGCATTTTTATGTCTGTATAATGTTGTATTTTTATGTCTGTATAATGTTGTATTTTTATGTCTGTATAATGTTGTATTTTTATGTCTGTATAATGTTGTATTTTTATGTCTGTATAATGTTGTATTTTAATTTGTGTATAATGTTGTATTTTTATGTCTGTATAATGTTGTATTTTTATGTCTGTATAATGTTGTATTTTTATGTCTGTATAATGTTGTATTTTTATTTGTGTATAATGTTGTATTTTTATGTCTGTATAATGTTGTATTTTTATGTCTTTATAATGTTGTATTTTTATGTCTGTATAATGTTGCATTTTTATGTCTGTATAATGTTGCATTTTTATGTCTGTATAATGTTGTATTTTTATGTCTGTATAATGTTGTATTTTAATTTGTGTATAATGTTGTATTTTTATGTCTGTATAATGTTGTATTTTTATGTCTGTATAATGTTGTATTTTTATGTCCGTATAATGTTGCATTTTTATGTCTGTATAATGTTGCATTTTTATGTCTGTATAATGTTGTATTTTTATGTCTGTATAATGTTGTATTTTAATTTGTGTATAATGTTGTATTTTTATGTCTGTATAATGTTGTATTTTTATGTCTGTATAATGTTGTATTTTTATGTCTGTATAATGTTGCATTTTTATGTCTGTATAATGTTGTATTTTTATGTCTGTATAATGTTGTATTTTTATGTCTGTATAATGTTGTATTTTTATGTCTGTATAATGTTGTATTTTTATGTCTGTATAATGTTGTATTTTAATTTGTGTATAATGTTGTATTTTTATGTCTGTATAATGTTGTATTTTTATGTCTGTATAATGTTGTATTTTTATGTCTGTATAATGTTGCATTTTTATGTCTGTATAATGTTGCATTTTTATGTCTGTATAATGTTGTATTTTTATGTCTGTATGATGTTGTATTTTTATGTCTGTATAATGTTGTATTTTTATGTCTGTATAATGTTATATTTTTATGTCTGTATCATGTTGTATTTTTATGTCTGTATAATGTTGTATTTTTATGTCTGTATAATGTTGTATTTTAATTTGTGTATAATGTTGTATTTTTATGTCTTTATAATGTTGCATTTTTATGTCTGTATAATGTTGTATTTTTATGTCTGTATAATGTTGTATTTTTATGTCTGTATAATGTTGCATTTTTATGTCTGTATAATGTTGTATTTTTATGTCTGTATAATGTTGCATTTTTATGTCTGTATAATGTTGTATTTTTATGTCTGTATAATGTTGTATTTTTATGTCTGTATAATGTTGTATTTTAATTTGTGTATAATGTTGTATTTTTATGTCTTCATAATGTTGCATTTTTATGTCTGTATAATGTTGTATTTTTATTTCTGTATAATGTTGTATTTTTATGTCTGTATAATGTTGTAGTTTTATGTCTGTATAATGTTGTATTTTTATGTCTGTATAATGTTGTATTTTAATTTGTGTATAATGTTGTATTTTTATGTCTGTATAATGTTGCATTTTTATGTCTGTATAATGTTGTATTTTTATGTCTGTATAATGTTGCATTTTTATGTCTGTATAATGTTGTATTTTTATGTCTGTATAATGTTGTATTTTAATTTGTGTATAATGTTGTATTTTTATGTCTGTATAATGTTGTATTTTTATGTCTGTATAATGTTGTATTTTTATGTCTGTATAATGTTGCATTTTTATGTCTGTATAATGTTGTATTTTTATGTCTGTATAATGTTGTATTTTTATGTCTGTATAATGTTGTATTTTTATGTCTGTATACTGTTGTATTTTAATTTGTGTATAATGTTGTATTTTTATGTCTGTATAATGTTGTATTTTTATGTCTGTATAATGTTGTATTTTTATGTCTGTATAATGTTGTATTTTTATGTCTGTATAATGTTGTATTTTTATGTCTGTATAATGTTGCATTTTTATGTCTGTATAATGTTGCATTTTTATGTCTGTATAATGTTGTATTTTTATGTCTGTATAATGTTGTATTTTTATGTCTGTATAATGTTGCATTTTTATGTCTGTATAATGTTGTATTTTTATGTCTGTATAATGTTGTATTTTTATGTCTGTATAATGTTGTATTTTTATGTCTGTATAATGTTGTATTTTTATGTCTGTATAATGTTGTATTTTAATTTGTGTATAATGTTGTATTTTTATGTCTGTATAATGTTGTATTTTTATGTCTGTATAATGTTGTATTTTTATGTCTGTATAATGTTGCATTTTTATGTCTGTATAATGTTGTATTTTTATGTCTGTATAATGTTGTATTTTTATGTCTGTATAATGTTGTATTTTTATGTCTGTATAATGTTGTATTTTTATGTCTGTATAATGTTGTATTTTAATTTGTGTATAATGTTGTATTTTTATGTCTGTATAATGTTGTATTTTTATGTCTGTATAATGTTGTATTTTTATGTCTGTATAATGTTGTATTTTTATTTGTGTATAATGTTGTATTTTTATGTCTGTATAATGTTGTATTTTTATGTCTTTATAATGTTGTATTTTTATGTCTGTATAATGTTGCATTTTTATGTCTGTATAATGTTGCATTTTTATGTCTGTATAATGTTGTATTTTTATGTCTGTATAATGTTGTATTTTAATTTGTGTATAATGTTGTATTTTTATGTCTGTATAATGTTGTATTTTTATGTCTGTATAATGTTGTATTTTTATGTCCGTATAATGTTGCATTTTTATGTCTGTATAATGTTGCATTTTTATGTCTGTATAATGTTGTATTTTTATGTCTGTATAATGTTGTATTTTAATTTGTGTATAATGTTGTATTTTTATGTCTGTATAATGTTGTATTTTTATGTCTGTATAATGTTGTATTTTTATGTCTGTATAATGTTGCATTTTTATGTCTGTATAATGTTGTATTTTTATGTCTGTATAATGTTGTATTTTTATGTCTGTATAATGTTGTATTTTTATGTCTGTATAATGTTGTATTTTTATGTCTGTATAATGTTGTATTTTAATTTGTGTATAATGTTGTATTTTTATGTCTGTATAATGTTGTATTTTTATGTCTGTATAATGTTGTATTTTTATGTCTGTATAATGTTGCATTTTTATGTCTGTATAATGTTGCATTTTTATGTCTGTATAATGTTGTATTTTTATGTCTGTATGATGTTGTATTTTTATGTCTGTATAATGTTGTATTTTTATGTCTGTATAATGTTATATTTTTATGTCTGTATCATGTTGTATTTTTATGTCTGTATAATGTTGTATTTTTATGTCTGTATAATGTTGTATTTTAATTTGTGTATAATGTTGTATTTTTATGTCTTTATAATGTTGCATTTTTATGTCTGTATAATGTTGTATTTTTATGTCTGTATAATGTTGTATTTTTATGTCTGTATAATGTTGCATTTTTATGTCTGTATAATGTTGTATTTTTATGTCTGTATAATGTTGCATTTTTATGTCTGTATAATGTTGTATTTTTATGTCTGTATAATGTTGTATTTTTATGTCTGTATAATGTTGTATTTTAATTTGTGTATAATGTTGTATTTTTATGTCTTCATAATGTTGCATTTTTATGTCTGTATAATGTTGTATTTTTATTTCTGTATAATGTTGTATTTTTATGTCTGTATAATGTTGTAGTTTTATGTCTGTATAATGTTGTATTTTTATGTCTGTATAATGTTGTATTTTAATTTGTGTATAATGTTGTATTTTTATGTCTGTATAATGTTGCATTTTTATGTCTGTATAATGTTGTATTTTTATGTCTGTATAATGTTGCATTTTTATGTCTGTATAATGTTGTATTTTTATGTCTGTATAATGTTGTATTTTTATGTCTGCATAATGTTGTATTTTAATTTGTGTATAATGTTGTATTTTTATGTCTTTATAATGTTGCATTTTTATGTCTGTATAATGTTGTATTTTTATGTCTGTATAATGTTGTATTTTTATGTCTGTATAATGTTGCATTTTTATGTCTGTATAATGTTGTATTTTTATGTCTGTATAATGTTGTATTTTTATGTCTGTATAATGTTGCATTTTTATGTCTGTATAATTTTGTATTTTTATGTCTGTATAATGTTGTATTTTTATGTCTGTATAATGTTGTATTTTTATGTCTGTATAATGTATTTTTATGTCTGTATAATGTTGCATTTTTATGTCTGTATAATGTTGTATTTTTATGTCTGTATAATGTTGTATTTTTATGTCTGTATAATGTTGTATTTTTATGTCTGTATAATGTTGTATTTTTATGTCTGTATAATGTTGCATTTTTATGTCTGTATAATGTTGTATTTTTATGTCTGTATAATGTTGTATTTTTATGTCTGTATAATGTTGTATTTTTATGTCTGTATAATGTTGTATTTTTATGTCTGTATAATGTTGTATTTTTATGTCTGTATAATGTTGTATTTTTATGTCTGTATAATGTTGCATTTTTATGTCTGTATAATGTTGCATTTTTATGTCTGTATAATGTTGTATTTTTATGTCTGTATAATGTTGCATTTTTATGTCTGTATAATGTTGTATTTTTATGTCTGTATAATGTTGTATTTTTATGTCTGTATAATGTTGTATTTTAATTTGTGTATAATGTTGTATTTTTATGTCTTTATAATGTTGCATTTTTATGTCTGTATAATGTTGTATTTTTATTTCTGTATAATGTTGTATTTTTATGTCTGTATAATGTTGTAGTTTTATGTCTGTATAATGTTGTATTTTTATGTCTGTATAATGTTGTATTTTAATTTGTGTATAATGTTGTATTTTTATGTCTGTATAATGTTGCATTTTTATGTCTGTATAATGTTGTATTTTTATGTCTGTATAATGTTGCATTTTTATGTCTGTATAATGTTGTATTTTTATGTCTGTATAATGTTGTATTTTTATGTCTGCATAATGTTGTATTTTAATTTGTGTATAATGTTGTATTTTTATGTCTTTATAATGTTGCATTTTTATGTCTGTATAATGTTGTATTTTTATGTCTGTATAATGTTGTATTTTTATGCCTGTATAATGTTGCATTTTTATGTCTGTATAATGTTGTATTTTTATGTCTGTATAATGTTGTATTTTTATGTCTGTATAATGTTGCATTTTTATGTCTGTATAATTTTGTATTTTTATGTCTGTATAATGTTGTATTTTTATGTCTGTATAATGTTGTATTTTTATGTCTGTATAATGTATTTTTATGTCTGTATAATGTTGCATTTTTATGTCTGTATAATGTTGTATTTTTATGTCTGTATAATGTTGTATTTTTATGTCTGTATAATGTTGTATTTTTATGTCTGTATAATGTTGTATTTTTATGTCTGTATAATGTTGCATTTTTATGTCTGTATAATGTTGTATTTTTATGTCTGTATAATGTTGTATTTTTATGTCTGTATAATGTTGTATTTTTATGTCTGTATAATGTTGTATTTTTATGTCTGTATAATGTTGCATTTTTATGTCTGTATAATGTTGTATTTTTATGTTAGTATAATGTTGTATTTTTATGTCTGTATAATGTTGTATTTTTATGTCTGTATAATGTTGTATTTTTATGTCTGTATAATGTTGCATTTTTATGTCTGTATAATGTTGTATTTTTATGTCTGTATAATGTTGCATTTTTATGTCTGTATAATGTTGTATTTTTAGCTTCATATAATGAACATGCGTGTTTTTATTATTATCTGTGTCAATATTTGTCGATGTTTTCATTTTATTTTCAAAATAACATTCTGTCTTTGAATATTACTAGAAAACGTTTATTCTAATAGTCTAACAAGACAAAGAAGACCTTAAAAAGCTTTTAAGGGTTCATTTTTATTTCTTTTATTATTTAACAAGTTTATGTACGAGAAGATTCTTTCAATACATATGATCAAAGTGAAATCCAAGAATTTCCTATCCATATAAGACTCTTCATCAGGAAAATAGAGACAATATTTTCCCCACTGCATGTTGTCACAAATGTAATCTTGTGTTCTTATCAAAGATTGAGATGTTTTTGAAGTCTGAATATAGTATCTCAGCGTCCAGCTTTGCTCGTGTGAGATAATAGTAAAAATATTTCTACTGTTTAATGCATTGAAATTTGAAAAATATAACGGTTTCAAGTGTTTTTTTTTAACACATATTTATTTAATTTAGGGAAGTGTTACAAGGCCATCACAATGCAAGGAATATGAAGTCGTTGTTGAGAAAGGAATATAAAAACAAATGATCTATATATCTATAAAAGTGAGAATCTGTGTGTGTGTGTGAGGACAATTCTCAACCTATATACTCAACGAATTTTTAATCTACAGACTTGAAATTTAATATATAGATTATTCAGATACATGGAAAACTTTTTAATCTGTTTTCATCGGAAAAACGAAGCTTCTAAGAGATTAAAATTGAAAAATTTATTACATGAGACTCGTCGGGGTTTTCTCTGTTTGCAAACTGTTTCACGATTGCTCATGCGTGTATGGTTCACATAACAGATTCCTTATGTTAAGTATGAGTCGGTTTCAAAACACTTTTTGAAGAGTGTGCCACGCTGGCCGAATGGTTATCGTACTTGACTCATTGTCTTTAAGTTTTGGTTTCGATCTCAGCTGGAGTTTTTTTTTTTTTTTACTTGCAACAAATTGACTGTTTAGAAAAAACAGAATACTCGCATGCACATGTCTTAGTTTCTGTATGAATATTTATGCACATTTTACGACTGTGAAACGCTGGGAAACCGGCTAGTAATCTATAAATCTTACAAAGATTAAAATAATACAACTAAACTTTATATCTAGAATCCATATTTAAATTTTCATCAAAGTCTATTACATAATTTTGATTCTAGAAAATGTCTAAAATACAACATTTAATAAGGAGTCATGAGAAGAAATTGAAATTTAGCAAATTTTGCTAAATTTGTGTCTAATCACTATGGATCAAATTTAATGCAAATCTGAAATATCTGAATTTCAAATTTATTAATTGATATCTAGTTTCTCTTAAAATTTTACAAAAATCAGAGATAGGTTTACAGCTTCTAAAATTCGTACTAAAACTGTCACAAGGATCCGTGGCGTAGTGGTTAGAGTACTTGGCAAAATCAATTGGGAAGGTGATATTCTCTTGAAGGTTGAAGATTCAATTCTATGAAAAATACAATTTCAAATTACTTAGTGCCTTTATTTAGTCCTGGCTGATGGAACTCTCGCTACCCTTGTGAAGTAAACAAAGGGTCCCATTCAAAATTCCGTCCAAATTCCCAAGTTCGATAGAAATATGCCCGAGTTCGATAAGATGAAGAAGGTCGAAGGTTACATCGTCCGAAAAATTGTGAAAACTCAAAAACATTAATGATATGAATTACCAATTCTTCATCTCAAATATTCAGAAATGTAAAACTTAGAGATATATCTGAATTTTACATCATTTTTGTCCATTATTTGTCATCTTTGTTATATATATAACTAGTTATAACTATACCTATATATATATATATGTATCTACAACTATAACTATATATAACTATAACTATGTAACTGTAACTTCATATATATACAACTATAACTATCAATAACTATATATATTCATAACTATACATATCTATAACTATATATATCTACAACTATAAATATATATTACTATAACTATATACAACTATAACTATATATATCTACAACTATAACTATATACAACTATATATATCTGCAACTATAAATATATATCTATAACTATATATATCTACAACTATATATAACTATATATATATATATATATATATATATATATATATATAAAACAATAACTATATATATAACTATAACTATAAATATCTATAACTATAAATATCTACAACTATAAATATCTACAACTATAACTATATATAACTATATATATCTACAATTATAATTATATATAACTATAACTATAAATAACCTTATATATCGATAACTATTTATACCTATATATAGCTCACATTATCTACCCTTTGTGTTGCAAAATTCATAATAATTGGTTAATTAGTTTAGGAGTAAATCCTTTGCACACAAGTATATAAACAAACATTCATACCAAACTTTATATGGAGATTTTCAAGAGGAATTATACCTATATATATATGTATCTACAACTATAACTATATATAACTATAACTATGTAACTGTAACTTCATATATATACAACTATAACTATCAATAACTATATATATTCATAACTATACATATCTATAACTATATATATCTACAACTATAAATATATATTACTATAACTATATACAACTATAACTATATATATCTACAACTATAACTATATACAACTATATATATCTACAAGTATAAATATATATCCATAACTATATATATCTACAACTATATATAACTATATACATCTATATATATATATATATCTATATATATCTATATATATATATATATATATATATATATATATATATATAACAATAACTATATATATATAACAATAACTATAAATATCTATAACTATAAATATCTACAACTATAAATATCTACAACTATAACTATATATAACTATATATATCTACAATTATAATTATATATAACTATAACTATAAATAACCTTATATATCGATAACTATTTATACCTATATATAGCTCAAATTATCCACCCTTTGTGTTGCAAAATTCATAATAATTGGTTAATTAGTTTAGGAGTAAATCCTTTGCACACGAGTATATAAACAGACATTCATACCAAACTTTATATAGAGATATTCAAGAGGAATTATATTCTTCGTATTTAGATTTTTTGGACGCCTGTTCTCATCTTGATTGTCATTTGCACAACGTTTCGGTCGATATAACCTCCGACCTTCTCCAGGTGTATATCGTCGTAATGAATAAAGTACCTAGCGCATTCAGTTGTGAAATTATACTCTTTTAAAGGTTGAAGGTTCAATTCTCAGTGCGGCTGACATTCAAAAACGTATATTGACGAAGTAATTAGGACTTCTACTCAATCACGGCTGTCGAAATGAGAGCATACTACCTCCGTGGATTAAATAAAGGGTTCCCTTCGAAATTCCGTGCAGATTTCCGAGTGTGATAGAAAGATGTACGTTTGACAAGAAACAACGTAAAAAGGTCGGAAGTTTGATAGAAAGATTTACGAGTTTGACAAAAATATCTGAAGAAGGTCGGAGGTTACATCGACTAAAACACTGTGAAAAAAAGTAACTCTAAAGATGAGAACAGTAGTTAGAAGAGGATAATTAGTATGAATAATCAACCTTTATCTGAAAAATTCAGAAACAAATTCTATTTTGAGAAATGGTAGCGTATACCAGGATTGCAGATGAGAGCTTGACTGATCACAAAGAGAAATAAGAAAAAACATGAATAAAACCAATACAAAATATGAGCGTGATTGAAAATGGAAAGAAGACCATAATATTGCTACTGCTACAAAATGTCGTCTGCTTAAAAAAAAAAAGAGACTTTGTGATCTTATCAGATTAAAAGCATAAAAATGTTTATGAAAAATGAATGACTTTTTGGGGTGGGGGAATAATATTTCGCGAAATGCAAAATAAAAAAAGAATCAATTTATTTTCAACTATTTTGAAAAAAAAAAAAAAGAATCAGTTGCAAAATTATTTAGATTTTTTATTGTGTCTCTCAGCATGTTAAAAGATGGAATGAATTCTTTAAGATGAAAAAAAAAAAAAAAAACTTAGCATGATTTTAGCATCAAAAACATTCCAAATCGAATGCTGAGTTATTTCGAGATTCTTTAAAAGATATTTTTCCCCAATTCATAAAACACCCAGGGTGAGATATATCGTTTTTATTATTTTTTATTTTTAGAATGCTTATAATCGAGTGTATGTGTCATTTGACGAACAATAAAACATTTTTAATAATTGCTGCTATTTTCTAACATAGCACGGACGCGTGTATGCAAATGCATGTGAAATGACGTCACTGGTAAAGAAAAAAAACTATGAAAAGTAAACGATCACGTTAGAGATATGGATAACATTCGAGATCACGTGCGAGGCGTGAATGATGCTTGAAAATACGATCATGTGAAGGATGTCACAGCAGTAACGAAAGAATGGGGAAATAAATGTCGTTGTACAAAACAAACAAGCGAGTTGAAATTCTTTTCTATTCTTGTTATTCTTTTGCGACGGAATATACAACGTGTTGGTTCCCGAACAACATTACAATTTGATAATTTCCTTATTCGAATATCAATCAAAGAAATCATTTTCTGCGTACTTATCCGTTGAGTATAATCTTCATGAACACTTAAAAACTCTTTATTTAGATTAATAAATCATAATATATGAACACTTTAAAGACACCTAAAGACAATGAGTTAAGTACAATAACCAGTAGGCCAGCTTGTCACTTTCTTTAAAAAGTGTTTCCAAACTTATTCTTAACATAAGGGAGCTGTCATGTGAACGATTCGCGTGTGCACAGTCGTGAAACAGTTGAGAAACAGATAAAAATACGCTGACTCCCAAGTACCAATATTTTGACTCCTTAGCAGCCCTTTTTTCCAGAGGAAAACAGATAAAAAAGTTTTCCACATGTCTGAATACCCTATATATCCAAATTCCAAGTTTGTAGATCAAAAATTTATTGAGTGTATTGGTTAAGAGTTGCCCTCACACACACATTCTCACTTTTATAGATATACTAGCATGGGTGCCCAGCGTTGCCCAGGTATTTGGAGGTGTATGTTGAGCAAAAAAAAAATGTAAAGAAAAAGCGGTCAATTTTTTTAAACTTTGACCCTTATTATGACCCCTGAAAATTTATTGTTTTGGGCTCAAATCAAGTCATTAAGTTAGATCCATGTCCAACGAACCTATATCTAAAGTTTCAAGTGTGTAGACCGAAAATTGTCGGAGGAGTTTGGTAGAGTTCTCAAAAGTCAAATCGTTGAACTTTGACCCCTTAATCGCCAAATTTCTGGCCGAAATCCGATCACATCGATTTTCCCAAATCTCAGTACCCGGTATATCAAATTTCGAGTCTGTAGACTAAAAATTGACAGAGTTATTGCGTAGGGAAATGTACACAAACACACACACACACGTGTTCACTTTTATATATAGATAGATTATTGGCTACATAAATGCATACATGCTTCAGATGTGATTTCTTTTTAAATCCAGCATCACTAGTTTCAATTGGTTTAAAATGCGAATGTACAAGTTCTTTTTTTTTTTTTTTTTGCTTTTTTAGGAGGGAGAATATGGGGAAAAGGAGGAGAAATTTTATGCTATTCTGAAATTCTATGCTATTCTGAAATTCTATGCTATTCTGAAATTCTATGCTATTCTGAAATTCACAGAATAACTGACATCTAATATCTATTGATAAAAATTTCAGAACAATTGAAGATACATGAATTTTCAGGAAGGAATGCCACCCATTTAAAAAAAATTTTTAATCGGTTATGAATGTATAAGTTCAGTCATCATAACAATACAATTTGAAATCTTTTCTGATCAATTTGGGCGAAATAAAAAATAGGAGGCGTTACTTTTGGAACGCCCCTTTTACTTAATGTCTTTCTAAAAAGAATTCTAACTAGAAAAGATATCGGGGAAACCAATGCCAACAATCGAATCATCTAATTCATACGAAATGAATGAAGGAATGTTGGTCTGTCACATGTCAGACTAAAATAACATGTTCGTTAGTCTGTCACGTTTGAAATAATTGTTTTATTTCTAAACGTGTACACTGAATCAATGCATCTTGTTTGAGATACGTCAAACATTTCTATAAGAAGCATGTCGATCATCTGGCTATCATGCTTAATTTACACATAACATTTTCGTTCGTCTGTCACACTTCAATTCGAGGGTGATACAGATGATAAAGTGGATAGGGATTTGAACTCACGACCTGGGTGTACCAAGTTCGAATCCCCATCTTTTGCATCTTTTTCCTCTTTTCTTCATCATTTGTTACATCAGGGACAATTAATCGGAAGCAGGATCAGAAAAAATCAGAATTTTTCGGGGTATCAGAATCGGAAACATTTGTGCCTATTTTCCGATGCCCAAAACGATTCTTTTAATTGTCTTCTTTTATTTGATTTTGTAAAAAAAAATATTTCCCTGTTGATAGCAATGTTAAAATAGTAAATATTTATTGATTCTAAACAACCAGTAAAACTAAAATCTATAGATCATCCATTAACCCTCCCTCCTTCAAGTCTATTTTTACGCTGGAGAATATATCTACACATTTAACATGTGTTTTTACAGTAACCAGGAAATAATAATAATAATAATTGTATCATGAAATATTTAGAGACTTATAGTGAATCAGAATCGGTAATTGTATCGGAATCGGGAAAAACATTTGAATCGTCCCATCACTAGTTACCTCCCTTTATACTAAGAAATCTATCTGCTCAATATCTAACACATACGCAATCAATCATTTGAAAACGCGTTTCACCATCAACTGATGGGAGGTGACGGTAATCTAGTGGTTAAAGACATGGACTGATGACCTGGGTGTCCCAAGTTCGAATCCAGTTTGTTCCACAAAAAAATCACTTTCACTTAAGATGTTGGCAACCTTCATGTGGTCCCTCCAGTAAGTACCCGATGTCTTTCTAGAAAGAATTTTGGCTAAAAAATATACCGGGGAAACCAATGCCAACACTAGAATATTTGGATTCATGCGATATTATGATGATGATGATGACAATCAATGTCTGACTCAAGACAAGAAAAATTTCCCTGTGAAAATGCATGGAAAACGGCTGATCTAGAGGAGTAAACTTGACCAAAAATCTTGCTATTCCATGGGCAGCTGTAGTTCCAGTTGCATTCATCGATAAACTGATCATCATCATCTACAAACAGCATAGCTTTATAGATAACTAGCTGGCATCCCGATGTTGCAATACGCTTAAATATAATATTTTAATTTATGCCGATTGCGTATGTATTATTATAGAATCAATCCTTTATTGAATATTATATTTTACGAGGAATAATTTGCTCAGTCATTAAAAAGACATGTTTCAGTATCAATTGATGGGGGATTCAAGTCAGACATGAACCTCCATCACAAAATGCACTGACTGAATAGACATGTCTTTAGGATATCTGTTATGGCTAATTTTACGGTTTTCTATCGAATGTCATGACAGAGTTCAAAATAAACTTTGTAGTCTAGTGAGGGATGCCCTTTTCTCTTCCCTGCAACCTCTTTTCCACAGAAGAGACGTTGCGAGCCTGTCTCTGCTCTATCGTTATTTTCATCGCAACTGCTCGTCTGAGCTTCAATCTATGGTCCCTCCTCGCCAAACTTTCACAAAAAACACTCGTCTAGTTGAAATCACTACCAATAATTTCCTCCACTTCTTATTTGTGCCTAAACCTAAATGTAGATTCAATGAACAAAGCTTCTTTCTTAGAAATGTCCGCCTGTGGAACTCTTCTATTTGCTTGCTTTCCAGCTAACTGACATATGGTTGTCTTCAAGTCTAACGTAAACAAGTTCTTGATGAGCCGTCTCTTTAAATAATCGAATTTACGAAATTTCTGCTGCTAGTGATTACTATGATATTGTCCCATTGACTACTGTACACTAGGGCAGGTCGATTTGCAACTTTTTTTTTCAGAAAATCAACATGGCACTGATGATGATAGTTGGGATTTGATGTGATAAGAACATATACCAAAAATTAGATTCCCATCTTGAACAGAAAATTGAGCATTTAATTTTAAAAATCGTGTAGAAAAATGCTGAAAAATCCTTCATTTTCATAGCATTTTTCACAACACTGACTTTGAAATTTCACTATTTTTTATAAAATATTTAATTAAAATTGATATATTTATATGAAATACATTGAAAGAAAAATAAATACATTAATTATAATTTTAATTATGAATCACAACTAGCAAAATATCTCAACTTACTGCATTGATTAAACAAAAATTGTAAAACAAGCTAATTAGCAACTAAGTCTATAAATTTCACAATTCAAAAAGATATGTGAAGATGTATTACACAATATAACAACTTGATATAATTTACAGAACCATGTATTTTAATTTTTTATTAGAGGCAATAATATAAACTTATAATAGAACTAAACTGTTCTGTATAATTTCTTTTTGAGGAAAATGAAGGTCTAATTTGCTGGCACGATGACTTTGTAATAATGTGTCTATGTCTTGCTTCCTGCCCATATACAACTTTTTGAGAAAAATCAATCAAATTTGACCAGTGTGTGGCTGCAAAATTGATAGCAGTAATCCTTTTCATTTTTTTTTTTTTGAGTTGTTCACTATTTCTGGAAAAAACAACACAAAAAAACCCCAATTATTTGAAAACACTTATTTTTTATATTTTTGCAATGTAATATGAATAAAACTAACTATTGTTTGGGCAAATTGAGAAAACTAATAAAATTTAATGGATAAATATTTATTTACCTAATGGACAAAATCGTTTGAATGCCCTCGTCTCTCACATCCAATTCATCTGAGTTTATCATCGATATTATATTTTCCAGAAGTAGTGCCAAAAGCACTATATTTTGAACAGTTTAAAACAGTAATTTGGATTTCAGTTAACTGTTTTGTTCTCTGAATCATATTAAAATATACTGTGGTTGGTTAAAAAAAATATTGTCGGTTTTGATCTCAAACCAACTAACTGCATACACTTGGATGATAAATTTGACCAAAATTTTTAATTGTTTGAGGATAGATAACTCTAGTCCATAAAAACATTAATCTTGTGGCTTATGTTAGCTATCTTCCTTGATTCAAGGGCTCAATTTTCTAAGTTTACTTCTCCACAAGAAATGACAACAACATACACAAAAAAGTAGCCTCTGGTCTTCACATTTAGATTATTTGTTTCTTCTGCTGTCAGATAATGATGATCGAGAGGAACACTAATTTTTTAGAATTCTACTTGAGGCAAACCATGATAATTATTGATACAAAGTTTCCCCAAAGGACCAGTAAATGTTGTTAGGCTTTTTCTTGTTCCATCAATTAATTTAAAAATTGCTGTAAATGGCAGTTCTTCTAGTTGAACCTGAAAATTGGAAAATTTGCATGTTTAATAATAGAGCCAGATTACATAATAAATACCAATATATTATTTTATTTTCCACAAAAAAGGAAGATAATTGCAGGTGAATCTATAGAATTAATTTTACCTCCTTGTTAGGACAAGTGCAGACTATGTGCCTTGTTTGACAATTTTCTGTCTTGCACTTTACTGCAAAGTCATCACATCTCAAGACAGAAAGTTTACAGCTACAAGAAGATATATCAAACAGTCTGTCTAGCTGTTCCTTCATTCTTTTCACTTTGATTGTTGCAAGAGATTTCCTGCCAATCTGTTTGGCCCTCTTATAGCAAAATATATTGACCTTCTGTCCTATATAATGTTACCTTAACAAGGTTAACTGCTTTCCAAATACTAATTATTTCCTTGGAAATTAACTTAGAAATCTCACTATTTTTTAAGTCGAGATAACTGTTTTCGAGGAAATAACTAAACTGGATGACTTCGTGAAGTTGGGGGTGCTGTTTCATCCAAATGACAAGGTGAACCAGCAAATTTTGTTAAACCACGGGTTAAAACTGAACGTTGTGCTTTTACTGACATTCTAATCTGAAAAGTAAAATAAATAAATGAATTATAACTGACGGAAACTGTTTTAGGCTATGTTCCAGTTTCATACGTAAAAAAAATAAGTGCTAGTTATAAGAAATAATGAAAAACTTTGTAGAGTTGAATTAGATATATTGAAGAGAGAGGACCAAACCAAATCAGACGCATAGTAGTGTTTAGTTTAGACATTTTTAGCAGATTTTAGCTCCTCCTTTGATAACATGAATTTATCCACAAAGAGATTCGTTCTTGCTGTAGCTGTGCCATTTTAAACGAGTGTTTAGAGTTTGAAAAACCAGTGATTGTGCATCTATATTACTATACTTTTTTTAATAGTATTTTCAAGTTAAATTTAATTTTTATTAAATTTTTAGGTGAAAGTACAGAATAGTTACAATACAACCTCCTTCCCATATTAAGACTGGCTTTCTAAATAACAAAGTTATTTTAGCACAATAACATAGATGCACAAATAACGAAAAACCTTTAAAGGAGTTTCCTTATTTACTCGTATTAATCTTTGTGGGTTATCTGATTTTAAAACTATAATTTTAGAAGAAAAACACTGCTTAAATACAATTACTCCCTAAAAATAAAAGAAATTAAAATTTGACACTAATTTTCTGCAAAGTATTTTTTATTAAGTAGAAAAAACTTGAAAATTTACGTGGTTATGTTTCGTAAAGAATGTGTAGAATAAAATTGTATGGACTATTTTTTTTTAATAAAAATTTCAAATAGAATTTGATGTGAAATATTAGGTTGGTGCAAAAATAATGGCATTATTTTTGCACCAACCTAATAGAAAAACAAATTAAAAAAAATAAAACAAATATGTTTAAATTCACTGCAGACACTTGAAATATAATAATATATATTTTAAACAAGTCTTTTTCGTTTTCCCTTTCGAAATAGTTAAGCCTAAATCGTAATGTTTTCAAATTAAATAATAAACAAACGTTAATTTTCAATATCAATAACGAACGTGTTTTGCGACGGTGAAATCTAAAATGTTTCCACCTCAAAAAAGTTCCTGAAATGAAAAAGCGAACTTCGGTTGCTATTATTTAAAAAACATAATTTTGCCTTTACAGTTAATATTTATTTTATGAATTCATTATCCTCACTCATTTTATTTAAAAATGTAGTTTTAAACATATTCTAAATAATGATTCTATTTTCTTAACAGTACGGATTGTTTTAATGACGGGACGTTCTTAACAATTCACCGAAAAACTTTTAATCGCTTCAATTTTTCAACTTTTAAAGTCATTTCCTCAAGCAAAAATAACGATTTTGAGAAAAATATTTTGTGTACGTCTTTTCTATGTCAAACCCCAACTATCGTCACCATTGCCTCACCGGGGTTCCAAAATCGACCTGCCCTACTGTACACTCATTAACCCTAATCCTCGAGTGGCCAACGAGCTTTAATAAATGGTGATTCCTTTGTAAAAAAAAAAAAAAAAGAAAAAAAAAGACTCCTGTTTTACTCAATTTGAAAGATTTTGGTAAAAAAAAGTTGCATTTTTAAGCTTTTTAGCAAAAACTGAATTTACAATTAATAACGTCGGGTTAGCAGCGTGTAAAAGATTGCACTACGTGTGCATGTGTGTATGTATGGATGAGTGTGTGTGTGTACGTGAGTGGGTCAGTATATGTGTGTGTATACGTTGTCGTTCTTTCATTTTACTTCAGTAAAAGTTCTCAGAAATTAAGGGACCCCCTACCTGAGGTTAACACTTGATCTATAGGTAAGACACATAAATATTCGAATATTCCATTGAAGTTCTCGTTAACAACTCAAACAACTGAGTTAGTAAAAATGTTGGGAACATAATTTTCCAATCCCCAATTGACCAATTAACTATGTTATAGCATATGTCACTTTTGGTCTCATAGTCTTACTGGATTCCAAGACGAGAATTCATCTAATCTGGTGGAGTGTCCATTTTCATGTTGTTACTTCAGGTAACATCATTTGGAGAAGGTGCACTCTTCCTTGTAAAAGCCAGTGTGTGTGTGTGTGTGTATGGTGACTCTGAATGTGTATACATCTGTTTTAGCGTGTATGTGAGCGTGAGTGTTAGTGCATGTGTGTTTGTGTGCGTGTGACAGTATCTGTGTGTGTGCGCGCGTGTGTTTGTGTGAGTGTGTAAGTGTGTGTGTATCTGTGTGCGTGTGTGTCTGTGTGCATGTATCAATGTGTGTGCATGTGTGAGTGTGTGCGTGCGTCAGTGTGTGTGTGTATCTGTGTGCATGTATGTGTGTGTCAGTGTGTGTGTGTGCGTGCGTGTGTGTGTGCATGTATCAGTGTGTGTGTGTGTGTCTGTGTACGTGTATCAGTGTGTGTGTGTGTATGTCTGTGTGCTTGTGTCAGTGTGTGTGTGTGTATCTGTGTGTGTGTATCTGTGTGTGTGCGTGTGTGTGTGTGTATCTGTGTGCGTGTGTGTGTGTATCTGCGTGTGTGTGTGTATCTGTGTGTGTGCGTGTGTGTGTGTATCTGTGTGTGCGTGTGTGTGTATTTACGTGCGTGTGTGTGTGCACGTGTGTGTGTGTGTATCTGTGTGTGTGTGTGTGCGTGTGTGTGTGTGTATCTGCGTGCGTGCGTGTGTGTGTGTGCGTACCATGCGAGTCCTTTGTCTTTGCAGCACTTTATCAAGAAGCCATTCCAGATCAAAAGCAAAAGGCCATTCTCGCTTATAAATTTCCATATTAACAGAAACCAATGAAAGTTGAAGGAGGCGGATGTGGTGGTGGTGGTGGGGGTGATGAGGTGTCAGGGATCATTTTGCTCACATCACAGGCACTGGTTATTGATCTGACAAAGATGAAAGACCATTTTAGGGCCATAGTATTTTCGACTTAATGCTTAGCATTTCCTGCCCACTCATTTTCTGGTCCGAATCTCACTGACCATGCCACCGCCCCCACCTCTAATTCCTACTCATATACATACCATCAGCATCATCATCATAATAATAAAAAAACCGCTTCATATAAGAATCAGAATATTTAGAAAATCTGTCTTGAATAAAAAGATACTATCGTTTGACATTTTCAGACTAAAAGCCATCAAGTGAGCAGTTAATTAAAGAGTACGGATGCACACCCATAACAAGATCTGACGCTACCTACATTGGAACACTTAGGCAGGGTGTAATGTAGCCGTTACATGTCAATCTATTCTTCTTCCTTTTTATGGAAATTGCTCCAGACAAAGCATGAAGTCACTTGATGTAAGGAACAAAAAAAAAAAAAAATGGTTAAAAGCTAACCAAAGATAAGTGTTAGATGAATAAGTTCCGACACGGGAAATAGAAATTCTTCTGTGCTTGTTAGAAAAATAAATGCTTCTGGAATGTGAGAAGTAAAGGACAAAATAAGGGAAGCGAGAATTATGCAGCCGCTGAAAGTAAACCCAAGAACCACTTTCTACCCTCTCAAATTCTTCTTTTCATTATTATTATTATTATTAATAGTATTATTATTATTATTATTAGTAGTAGTAGTAGTAGTAGTATTAGTATTACTATTGTAACACAATCGTTACATGTCAACACTCGGGACCCACACATTGTATGCAGACAGTCGCAATTAAACAAAGACAAGGAAAGAATCCGATTCACTTTTTTTTTTTTGCAGTGAAACAACAAACATTTATTTACAGGTACTTTCCAGAACAATGCCTTGTCTCTAGTTCAAAAGTCTTCTTGAACTCCAATGTGCTTAACAAGACTCTGCCGTGTAAGACACGTGTTACTCCGTCTCTCTCCAGCTATGTTTAGGATGCATCTTTTCCTGTCGCTCTTCAGCCACGTGTGTAACACGTCTATCTCTGTTCTTCTCTGCCATATTTTTCCAGAAACACGACATGATTCCATTTCCATTTGATAAAAACCGGTTTTCTTTTTTTTGTTGCAGACCATCTACAAATTGGCCAGTTGTGTACAAATCCCAAAGAGCGAGAGGAGCCTTCTATCATGTCTGAAAGTGACACAATGTTCAACGAGCGAGATCGGAGATGCACCACTGTACAACTCATGCTCTCTATCGATCCAAGTTATGACAACAGGACCATTGTCAGCACTCTCAAAATGCATAGCTGGATTGCCATGAATAACAGAGACATGCCCAGGATGATAAAAACAAAGTTTCCAGCTATGGTTATGGTCATTGGTGTGGTTTTAAGTGAGGACCACATCATGCCACCTCACATCTTCGAAGTCGACTTGAAAGTCAACACCAAAGTGTACAAGGATGTGCTGAAGAACGTGGTGATCCCCTGGTGCAATCAGGTGGCCGCTGGCAGACCCTGAGTGTGGCAGCAGGACTCAGTACCAGCTCACAAGCCCCAAGCTTAGCTTCAGAAACAGTGCTACGACTTTGTAACTTTCTCTCACTGGCCCCCTCCTTCTCCTCAGATCTGAATCCGTTGGACTACTTCATTTCGTCATATGTCAAGGACATCATCAACATGAACACCAAAGCTAGCCTGATCGCCACTATCTGCCAAGTATTCGCCAAGCTCCTGCCGGCGTTAGTAGAAAAGGTCTATTACTAGTTCTGGACCCATATCAAGGCGTTGATTTAGGCTGAAGGCGGCTACATTAAATAGATGTCAGCTCTACTACATAATCAAGTTATCTGAATTATAGTTTTTTAAATAAAAGTTTAAAAATAAAGTTGTGTTGTTTTTCTTTAGGAAATTATAGTTCCACCCTGTATATAACGAGTTAATTTGAGTTGAAATTGATTTAAAAATTAGAAAAATAAGACAAATAATGTTATAAAAGATTTTATTAAATGATTAAAATCATGTTTTCCTGAAACTTTCGGAAAAAATACAACTTTTTCAAAGAAAATTTGTTTCCCACTTAATTTTGCTCAATAGAACATTAACTCTATAATAAGATATACAAAATCTGAAGAATTAGAATATCATATTTAAGCATACTTCACGACCAGGCTATGCTGGGCGTCCCTGCTAGTTGATATTAATACGATAGCGTGTGTGTTATTTTGTGTGTCATGCTTACATCTTTTTTCTTCCGAGTGACTGTTGTTTAATTGTTATGACCTTCCATTTCTTGTAATAAATAATTTTACCAAGAATTTTTCATAAGTTTTGGTTTCGGTTTCGATTATAGTTGAAGGAACTCAAGTTCTGTTTTATAATATATATATATATATATATATATATATATATATATATATATATATATATATATATTAGTGTTGGGACGATAAACCGAAATTGGAATCAGGAATTGAAAAAAAGCAGAACTTTTTAGAGTATTGGAATCGGTATCTGAATCAGAAAACTGGGTGCCTATTTTCTGATGCATAAACGATTCTTTGAATTGGCTTTTTTCATTTGATTTTCTGTAAAGAAAATTCTTTCCATTGGTGATAGTAAGACTAAAATAATGAATATCTATTGATTTTAAATTATTAGTAAAATTAAAATCGATAGATTATCCCACACACAAGTGAACTTTTACGTTTGAGAAAATATCTGCACATTTAACATGCGTTTTTACGGTAATCGTGAAAAATAACAACTTTATTGTTAAATATTTAGATATTTATATAGAATCGGAATCGGGAATTTAATACGGAATCGGTAAGTGTATCGGAGTCAGAAAAATATTGACCTCATCCCATCTCTAATATATATATATATGTATATATATATATATATATATATATATATATATATATATATATATATACAAAGAGCAAAAGCACAAGGAAAAAGATTACATCATCTTATTGTTTTGGTTTTTGCAATGTCGCTTACTATTTGAGTCAATTTACATGGCTTGAATTCTTATTGATATATGTACATTAACTGCAAGCACTCGTACCCTCTCGACGTAAATACCCCCGAAAAAACCGACAAGCAGCTAAATCCCACCCCTTCACAGTAGAGATCCCTAGATGTAAGAGAGCCTTCTACTCCAGTAGTTTCTTCCCCAGAACTGCTAGACTTTGGAATTCCCTTCTGGGTTCCTGCTTCCCCAACTGTACTGACATGCAGAAGTTCAAGTGTAATCTGAATGGACATCTTGCCGCCCAACTCCCTACATAGTACCACTGTAGATTATGTCATTGATAGTAGCCCCCTACATCAAAGTGGCAATGTGCCTTGTTTGGGTGAAAATATAATTAAAAAAAAAATAAAAAATTACTATTGGCTAATAAATTTTAATATATTAAACCTTTGGAAAATTTAAAAAAAAATTATTATATATATATATATATATATATATATATATATATATATATATAGAGAGAGAGAGAGAGAGAGAGAGAGAGAGAGACCCCTGTGAAGAGACTAAAAAAAGAATAATATTTTTAATCAGTTAACTAGCAGCAGCACACACACACGCGCGCCTGGTCCACAAAGTATGGAAATAAAAAATTTAAAAAAAAAAAAAAAAACCCGTTTACAAATGTTTTTGATATAGATGTACATAAGAATACTTTGATAAGTATGTTTTAACTTAAATAGGGATGGTATAATAAAATTGTGGGGTCTGCGTTCGCGCCTGGCCTCCATAGAATGGAAATAGGCACAAACTTTAATAAAGACTTTTCATATCTATCTGCGTAAGTATACTTTGATAATTATGTTTCAGTTTGAAGAAATATGGTATAATAAAATTATGGGGTGTTCGTTCGCGCCTGACCTCCAAAGAATGGAAATATGTCACAAAGTTTAACAAGGTTTTTTATATAGATCCACAGAATATTGTGATAAGTGTTTCAGTGTGAACAGGTATGGTATAATAAATTATGGGGTTTATCTATTTTATTTTTACTTTCATCATATTTTGTTTTGGTTTTGATACCCTTAAATTCTAAGCTATCTCTTTACAACCCTTCCTTTTCATAAGCTATCATACTTTCATAAATCAGAGTCCATTTTCTGTAGGCTGTTTTTGAACCCAGTCAACGACGGGTACTTTTGCTAGTATATATATATTATATATATAAATGTCTCTTCACAGGGGTCTTACACTTCGGGGTGAATACCACCGTTAAAATAAAGGTGAAAAAATTGTAACCCTTTTGTTTAAACTGTAAAAGTATTTAGGTTATCTGGTTAATGTAAAGGGTGGTTCAAAATTCTTCATACAAATAAATTATTTATTTTTTAGTTATATTTTTTGTGTCATTTTTTGTTTTTAGCTATCCTAACACAACATTTTCTTTCTTTCTTTATTTATTTGTATTGACACTTTTGAATCGCCCTGTAGTGTCAGAATGTATCTGGTTATTACGGTTTATCACTAGGTCTGTAACATATTTCCATTGTATGAACGCCCGGTACAGACAAAAACTCCACAATATCATGATACCATCTTGAGACAGAACAGATACTATCTTTGGATACTAGCCAGAAGGCCAAGAAGTATATTTCACCTGTACGTACGGCCCAAAAGCGACATCATTTTGTATTTATTCATTTACTTATTTATTTTTACACTGCGATAGATACGCTAATGTTCGTAGTATGTTATCACCTTCTATACTCCTTTTTAATAAATAGGATCTCCCGATCGAATAATTTATAATCTGGAAACCGTGACTTACGTACGTACGTTAAAGACACTGCGGTAGGTGTATCAGAATTTTTGTTTGAATAGACACCTATACGTTTATCAGATTATAACAATATGAAAATGTAATTTAAACCCGTAAATTTTATTTCAATAAAACGAGCAAAGACCAAATTTTAATATCATAAAAGCTTTAATAGAGAAATAAACAATTGTATTTATTTTCTCCTTGGATTTCTTCACTTAACACTTAACATTGCACGGAATGTCGAACAAATAACACGAGTTGAATCTTATGATATTTATTTAACTGGAAAAACATCACTTACCTGTTCCACATGACTAAGATATGCTTTCTTTTAATCTTCCTGTATGAGAATTTATTCATATTTATGTATTATAATCCATGTATTTTTTAAATGGAAGGATTTTTCAACCACATGTCACGGTAAATCGTATCGATAATACTAGTTAATCGTCCATTAAAGAAACCGGGTGTTAAGATTCTCACTTTGTTATCTACGGAAGCCTATAGGTGTAAAAAACACTAATGCAGAAACGTTAGTAATCTCGATATGGGATTATATTCCTTCAAATTTGCTACTTTTAAAGGTTTTCGGGGGCGCTGAAAACGGAAATAACCATTTATATATACGGCAAACGAAACTAGTAGTTTCCAAGATAAGAAATTTTAGTGGTCAGAAAGTGGGGGGTCACTTTTCTATAATAATGTAACGTCAAATGGGCACCCACTTTATGTCCACATTGGTGGTGGGCAATGAACACCATTTGGCCGTAATTTTAAAGGAATTTTCGAGGGTAAAAAAATACGTGTGGTAAAAAAATAAACTCACCATTATTCCAAGAAAATTCTTTAAAGACAAGTAAATAAGTCTGAGGTATGCAAAAACTATATAAATAAAACGAAACACTAAACAGTTGCGTAGTCGTGACAGGAGTCAATATATAGATAACTTATCGTCCTTTTTTTACTGTTGGCGTTTTTATGCTATCCTACGTGAAAACTGGTATCTTTTATTTTTGGATTTGCACGGATTACAGATTAACGAGCAGAGTAAATGTAATATTTTTTAATATCTCAAAGAAATACCTGAATTTTTGATTTATTATACTATAAATCTGCATTATTCGGTATCGTCTTTTTTTTATATTGAAAAAAAGGAAACCAGGAATTAAATATAAAAATATTGATTGACCGAAAAATATTGACAGAAAATTCTAAACAAAAAATAAGCTTCCACTTAAAAAAAAAAAGCAAAAAAAAAAAAAAAAAACAAAAAAAAAACAACGTGGTTATCGAAAAAAAAAAGGATTTACACTTTGGACTTTACTGGTAAATTTGCACATAACTGTTCTTTTTTTTGTTTTAAATTTGATTATTTTATTTATTGATGTTTTATCTTCAATTTGTGATATATATAACTTGTGCACAAAAATTAATTATTAAAATTCTCATAGATATTTCAAAATGGGGGGGGGTGAATTTATAAAACAACATTTGTCTAAAATAGTATATTCAATTTATTGAAAAGAGCATAAAATTTCACATTCACCCTGAAAAAAAAATCGTAAAAATTGACCCAATAGAAAAATTTTGATAGATTTTTAAAGTTTAAAAATTGAAAAATATTCAGCTCGTAAAAATCAACTGATTTTATTACGTAAAAAAATGGTTGCCTGAACACACGCACGTACTTTGTAAACACTGTTTTTTAAAAAATGGAAAATAATATTTCTATTATTTTTTAAACAACTTAAATAGTTTACTTTGGAAGTATATACTATAAAGAAAATAAATAACCCACTTTAGAAAGAGAAATTACGAGTTTTTTTAATATTTTATTCGCAGTTTTCTGATAGGGGTGTTAAAAATTCCCCCAAAATTCTGATACACCTAATACTGCGGTATTAATATATAGATGAGAATGACTCCTCTCAGAAAATTTTATAATTTTATTTTGAAATCAATCGCTTTCGTTTTTTTCACATAAGCAAGAGACATTTCATCAAGAATGGCTGTTCTGCTTGGAACCCCGAGAAAAGATTACAGATAAATCTGCGTCTGTATTCGACCTGAAATACAATAATAAAAAAAAGCATATTTTTCTTGGTGTTCCTTCGTTGTTGCAGCGTAATTCGAAAATTAAATATATTGAATTTCGAGTGAAACAAATGGTATCTACTGATTTGTCATGTCGCAGCAAAGAACATATCCACAAATTACGAAGAACGATAAGGTAGAAAATTGATTACTAATGAAAATAGTTTTCGAAAAAATTTCAATTGCGTATCTAAATTAATAGCATCGCCTCTTCTCGTCAACCCATTTCCAACAGAAGAGATGTTTTGATCTTTCTCTGCTTTATCATTATTTTCATAGCAAGTGCTCGACTGAGCTTCAATCTATGGTCACACCTTGAAACTTTCACACACAAAAAAACTCAACTAGCTACAGCCACTATATACGATTTCCCCCACTCTCTATCTGTGTCTTAATATAAATGCAGATTCCATGAACAAAGCTTCAACACTGTTCTGCTGGCCTGCTTCCCGGTTGAATATAACATAGTAGCCTCCTAATCCAATGTAAATAAGTTCTTGTTGAATCGTCCCCATAAATAATTAAATTCCACCATTAGTGATTACTAGGGCTAGGACAACAGCATATTCTTTTCATTGTTTTGTCTCTCGAGTATATATCCGTTGATATCTTGCATGCTTTTATATAGAGTGATGTGGTTCTCGGTTGATTAACTGTGTCTGTGTCGGATATATACTCGAGAGTCGAAACAATGAAAAAAATATGCTGTTGTCATAGCCCTAGCGATTACTACACTAACAATTTACATTCATTAATGCTTATCCTCGAGTGGCCTTCGGGCCTTGGTAAGCGGTTACATCCAAATAAAACAAAAATGTAACTTGGTTAGTCTTGTTACAATTAATGGTGGATGTCACGCAATCATCTATTTGTACAAAGTACATGTTTTATGTAACAATGCAATAATATTAAACTAATTTCGACATGACAGTTAGGTAGATAACATTGCTTATTGTTGAAATTGATGAAAACAATAACTAGTTATCATAGTTTTCTAATGAAAACTCATTTTTTTCGGCTGTCGGATTTCACAATAATAACGAAGAAGAACCTTTTGTTGTCGTTGTTGTTGTTGTTGTTGTTGTTGTTACATGGCAGAAAATAGATATGATCTATTATCGAGAATATTTTCAGAAAAGAAAGATAATATCGTTCGGCTTTTTTCTTTTGCCTTATCTAGAAGCAGAGCGAAATTATTATTATTTTTTTTTTGGTGGTGGTGGGGGGTTTCAAACACAACTACCACTACCACCCAAAAAAAAAAAAAAATAGATTCTCCATTTAATAATAACGAGCAATGGGCATTTCTTTATAAACTAGCAGAGAGACCCGACGTTGCCCGGGAACGAATGAGGATCAACGAATGCTTCACCCTCCCATATTTTATTGTCATCGGAAATCGGTAAAATCGTCCATTTTTCAGATGCCTCCTCACAGTGACTAAGTCCACAATATATTGTATTCTACATTGCACTGTAGAGAACCTACTGTTGATTTTATAAAATTATTTTTATATAACGGCTTGAATTAAAGTTTAAAATGCAAATATGAAGTATCATGTTTCAATTGTGCTGCAAACAGAAACATTCATTTCGAACGCGCCTCTGTCATATCAAATAACCTACTATTGAGTTTTTATGCTGAGCCTTTCTACTTGTGCGGTGATAATGGCTTGAATTAAAGTTTAAGATGCAAAATTCAAGTACAGTAGAAACCCGGGATACGGTGGCCCCAGGATACGTTTTTTTTCAGATTACGATGTGGAATACGATGTTTTTCCGGTCTCTGGTTACGATATTTTCCTCGCCTTACGGTGGTATTTATGATGTTATTTGATTATATACATGTGTATTATATACTGTACTGTATTTTGTTACTAATTTTTAATGACGTGTCCCGGGGTTTTACTCTATCATGGTTAAAGTGTGCTCTAAACAGAAACAACTATTTCAAAAGCTCCCCTGTCATATCAAAGAGCCTACTGTTGATTTTATATGCTGGACCTTTCCGCTTGTGCGATAATAAAACTTCTCAAATGCACTTGTGATGTTAGGTTGTATAAGGCGTTAACTTTGGTCAAAATCACATATTCTTTCTTTCATCAGATTATTTCGACTATCGATACTTATCTAAGATATTCCGATATAAAACCTATCTAAAAACACTATCAGATACATAAAGTACGTTCGTGTGAAATTTCCAAAAAAATTTGCCTAGCCGTTTAAGAGTCCATAGGGAACGAACTCAAACACGCAGTTCTTTATATATATATATATATATATATATATATATATATATATATATATATATATATATATATATATATCCGTCGCGTCACACGAAAGTCAGCCCTATAAATAAGGGAAGGGAGAACACAAATCTATTCGCATAACCAGCCCAACCGTATTTTTACATTTCTATTTTCGGTTATCTTTACGATTACTGTTTCTATTTCACTTCCGGTTGCCATTCCTCATACAAAGAGTGTTTGTTTTTGCCTTTTCAAATCATAACGTTATTATTTAGAAAATACCTTTTTAACACGGGGATGGGATCTTCCTTTACTTATTCTCTACTTTTACTCAACCATTGAATAAATAAAAGAAACCGTAAAAAAAGTTAATGGAAAACAAAGGAAAAAGCTGAAATGGAAAAACTAATACTGCGGCACTAATCATAAGCGGGTTTAACCGGCTTCCTCAAAAGGAGG
>NC_136502.1:113781558-113794058 GCF_053919585.1 Euprymna scolopes
TTTATAGCGATTCAAAGAGATTAAGAAAACAGGAAGCGGGGAAAAAGGGAGAAAAAGATATGGTAAAATTCCAATGAATAAGACGGTAAAATCCAGAACAGGATAAATCCAAAATGAGTCCATTGAAAATCCATTGGTAATCCATAAGGAACGGGAAAACAAAATTATAGATTTCCAGGGTAAGTTAAAGTTTCCAGAAAAAAACATCGGATCATGGAGAAGTAAGATTCCAGTTTGATTAAGGCAAATAGAAGTGTTAAAGTGAAGATTCAAATGTGTGTGTGTGTGTGTGTGTGTGTGTGTGTGTGTGTGTGTGTGTGTGTGTGAGTAGTAGTAGTAGTAGTAGTAGTAGTAGTAGTAGTAGTTCAGGATAAGAATATATTTGAAGAATAAAAATTCAGAGAATTTCCACTTGACTTATATGATAGTACTCAACACTCAATAGAACTATTTATATTGATTATATTATAGAAATTAGAAAGCGAAAAACAAATTATTTATTTATCTTAAAGAATAAACGAGCTTTCGACTTATAAAAAACTCTTCCTCAGATTCTGACATTTTTTTTTTTTTGTAAACCATTTTTCCTGTCGGGGATGTAAAATTCCTCGTAGATAACATTGCGTGAAGTGTTAGTCACGGTTGGTTTAAATGTTTCTCGCTAAAAAGAAATGTCAACAGTTAAGAAAGACGTTTTTATAAGTCGGAAGCCTGTTTATCTTTTAAAAAATTAATTTTGGACACACAAAAAAACCAACAACAACAAAAAAAAAACACGCACATCGATATTTAGCTTCTGTAATTCTGTAATTTAATTCAAATACGAAACGATGTTTTCCAAGTACCTCTATCTCTTTATAGTTTATGATAAAATTTGTTCATACAGACATGTATACAGTCAGGTTTTTCAATCTGAATACCTAAATAAAAAGACGGATTTTTCGCCTGAGCAAGACTTAGTTATTCATAACTACAGATCGAAACATGGTCATGCCAGTGTAGAGAAACTTATATACGCCTGTATCAATAAATATTAATACACATCAATAAATATTGAACAAACAGATAAAACTGTTTTAAAACACATAAAAAATGCAGAATATTTTATTAAAAAGAAAGAACATAACTACGATTCAATTTCTTTATTTTTTTAAAAACGTTTAAAGTTTAAAAAAGAAAGAAAAACATCGTAGTTTTCTTTTTTCTTTTAATAAAATATTCTGCATTTTTAACGTGTTTTAAATACAGTTTCATCTGTTTATTCAATGGTTTTCAATTTTTAATAATGCATCTAAGATCTCTAATACCAATTCATATATATATATATATATATATATATATATATATATATATATATATATATATATATGCATATGTATACATATATATATGTATATATATATGTATGTATAAGTATATATAGGTATATATGTATATATATATGTGTGTGTGTGTGTGTGTATATGTATGTTGGGGTAGAGAGGGCTCCCGTAAGCCGTGGTGAAGGCAACCTTTCTAGGAGAAGCAAATCTCTGATTTAAAAAAACATAAAGCGGAAGACCAGTACCCGCATTAAGCTGGTCTGCAGTTTAATTTGTTGCTGGCTATCTTGCTCTTGCTTGTTGCTGGATCTCAACATTTTGAACCAAGAGAGAGACTTAGCTGTCGTACAAAGCTAAGACTCTGTAACATCATATTTGTATAGATACTCCCTCAGACACTTGGGCTCATGGATTTTAAATGTCTGAGGGAGTGGCACTCGTCTGACAAGACGTTGCAATCATCATATGTATATATAGGTATATATATATATGCATATATATGTGTGTATATGTATATATATGCATGTATATATGTTTATATATATGCATGTATATATGTATATATATATATGGAGGTATATATATGTATATATATATGTATATATACATGTATATATACATATGTATATATGCATATATATACATATATGTATATATATATACATATACATATATGTATATATATACATATATGTCTATATATGTATATATATATATATATATATA
Organism: Euprymna scolopes; assembly: GCF_053919585.1. NCBI lineage: Eukaryota > Metazoa > Mollusca > Cephalopoda > Sepiida > Sepiolidae > Euprymna > Euprymna scolopes. The sequence goes on from NC_136502.1 coordinate 113,783,607, forward strand.
TATATATATATATATATATATATATATATATATAACTATTTTAGCTTGTTTGAAGTCAAAGCTATGATTATGCTGCAGTGAACGAGATAATAATGCAGCATAATCATACCTTTGACTTCACACAACCAAAAGCAGTAAAATTTATATCAGACAAACGCCGAAGACTCCTTTCCCTGCCAAAATTGCCATCGTAGATACGTTGGTGAAACCTAGCGTGAATTAGAAAAAAGGCTCAATGAACATAAAAAGATATAAAAGATAGCTATTCTCTAAGTGCATTATTCTCTCATTCATTGCAGCATATATATATATATATATATATATATATATATATATAGAGAGAGAGAGAGAGAGAGAGAGAGAGAGAGAGAGAGAAAGAGAAAGGGAAAGGGAAAGAGAGGGGAAGAGAGTGGAGGCAAAGATTATACACAGAAAGATAGAAAGAGAATAGTAAAATGAAAGAGATGATGTGTGTCAGACCATTTGCATCATTGACGGGCAAAACTTTTCAAATGTTTACTTAAAATATAAAGAAAACAAATGAACAGAAGATGACACAAATATCTCATTCATCAAAAACACTCAACTCGGATTCTGAACTTTTTCTTTTCGTTTTATGCTTTCTATATTTATTTTGCTTGAGGTAGAAAAGCATGAAACATATGCACTTGGGAGTTCGTATCTATGTACACATTTCCTAAATACGTCCACAAATAATACATATATGGTTATATATATATATATATATATATATATATATATATATATATATATATATATATATATAGGTACACCTCTCTCTCTCTCTCTCTCTCTCTCTCTCTCTCTCTCTCTCTCTATATATATATATATATATATATATATATATATATATATATATATATATATAGGTACACACCTCTCTCTCTCTATATATATATATGTACATACCTATATATGTATATATATATGTACACACCTATATATATATATATATATATATATATACATATATATGGGTACACATGTATACTAAGACATGTATACACACACACACACACACATATATATATATGCGTGTGTGTTCATTTATGAATGCATACATATTTAAATATGTACTAGCAGGCTGCCCGCCATTGCCTGGGGAATCTACTTAGTTTTGGCCTTCTCCTACATGACATCGTATGTGACGTCATTGTAACCAACCAAAAAACAGACGATGCAGGAATACAGATTTACTATAATAGATGTCAAAATATGTGTGTGTATATATATATATATATATATATGTGTGTGTGTGTGTGTGTGTGTGTGTGTGTGTGTGTGTGTGTGTGTGTGTGCATATATACTATGCTTAAAGAGACAGAATGTTAAAATAATCTCTCGGTTGGAGTCTCCGAAAAAGCAAGTGAATATCTGGCATCCGACAGAATGTTCCATCCGCAACAATATCAAATAAATAAATATATATGTGAATATATATGCATATATAGAGGCACACACAACATCGGAATTTATTTCATACAGTATAATATTTTTCATGCGTTTTTTTTGTGTTATTAAAACTCATACTTGCATCCTGTATAACATTAAATAAACCGTTCATTTAGTCAGTGGGGCTTGAAATAAACAAACATCAAGCTGTCTCTTTTTCAGAGATCATGAATACTGGTCGAGTCTAGTTCAATTTGCGATTTCATTCTAAATTAACCTTTTATTCAATAGTATTACGTTCACAAACGCTTGTGCTACAAAATAGGAGCAGTACGATACGTAATGTACATATTAGTGTTGGGACGATTAATTGGTATCCAAATTGGAAAAGTTTGAGTTTCAATCATATATTTATATATATATATATATATATATATATAAAAAAGGAAAAGGTCTGCTTAAACCACTAACCTAGTTCTAAAATAGATCCTTTGTTCGATAAAATGCATGCCCATTGGCTGATAGGAAGGGGCGAGGTGGATACTAGAAAGCTGATTGGCTAACTAAAATCCTCAACAGAAGAGGACCATATAAAAACGAGAAACAACCACATAATTCGCGCATAAGCCTGACGAATCCTAGAGTGGATGAAACGCCGAATATTCAGTGTAGCTTAATCGCCATATATATTTTATAAATTACTATATATATATATATATATATATATATATATATATATATATATATATATATACTAGAAAATGAGATATTGTTTGTACGAATATTCACTCTTCTCCACGCATATATTAACAAAACACGTATGCATGTATATATTATACTAGCATGGGTACCCGGCATTTCCCGGGTTGAGATGGGGTTCCGTTTGACAACACCTAAGGATATTAATCATTTTCATCATGGGCAACAATTTCAAAAATAAAAGAACGGATAAAAACATGTAAATATATTCGTCCAAAAAAGAAGTACGTGATACCCTATTTCGGCAGAAGGTAAACAAAGAGAAAAAACTATTCCCCGGATATTGAGCACTTCTTGTTGTCCGTGCGTTAACTGCCTCCAAAAAATAAATAAATAAAAATAAATCGAAACAACTTTTGTTTCAATAAAAATAGCAGCGAGTGCCCGAACGACCGAAAACAAATTAGCAAAAAGCGTACGTAATATACGTTTTTATTTATTTTTTATTTTTTGTAAAGGCACTTTATTCACTGGCTCTTCTTTCGTAAATAAACGAAATTTTCGATTTGCTTTTTATTAGGGAGGGCTTTTTCGATTTTATTTATTTTTGAGTGGGGGGACTTTTTTGTTTGTAAAAGTGTGGCTGAAGCTTGAATTCGAAGTGATCAAAGTTTCTGTATAGGGTTTTCTGTATAGGGCTATTTGTTATTTAAAGTTTATTAAGTAACAATTTTAAATAGAGCACTTACAATAATTCTCTCGCTAGAAACATTAACTAACATACCACTATTTAGTAAAATCGATTTTCCTTAATGCAATATGCAAATATGATGACATCTTAATTGTATATTTTGCAAGAATCATACTATATATAGAAATAAATGAAAGAGTAAGGTAGTGAACAAACAAACAGACAGGAATACGAATTTAGATATAACATATAAACAAAAGCTAAATGGCGGTCGTCTAGAACATATGCTGTAGAACGGAGAGAAAAAAAAAGGCCAAAACCATAGTGTTTTGATGTGATGTTTTGAATATAATAAACTAGTTATCACCAAAGTTTAATTTCATTCGGACAAAACACTAAGAAACGGGGCCTAATTAGAGTTGGGGCCCGTTTTTGGGGGGGCACCCTGTATATACATATATATTACGTATATATGTACACATATATATACACACATACATATATATACACATATATATACACACATACATATATATACACATATATATATACACACACATATATATATATACACACATACATATATATATACACACACATATATACACACACACACATATATACACACACACACATATATATATATATATATATCACACACATATATATATATATATATATCACACACACACACATATATATATATATATATATATATATATATATATATATATATATATATATATATCATCGTTAAAAACTCACTACTCGTTCAAGCAGCCGCCAATAGCGTAATGGTTAGAAGCCTTGACTGCCGTATAAACGGTCGGGTTTCAATCCTGGCTTGAGGTAGTTGCCTGTCTAGCCGCACTGATGAGCTGTGAAACAGCGAAACAGTACTGTATGTGGATGACTATATATATATATATATATATATATATATATATATATATATATATACAGAATGCTTTGTTTGTGTTCCTCATATACTTAAAGAGATAAGACGAGAATAGATTTATCTCTCAGCTTATCTTCACTAGCGATGTTTAAAAAAATAGAGAAAAAATATTTCCCATAAAAGACGCTGATAATTTTGCCAATTTTTGAGAGGTGTTTTACGCCATCGTGTGACAAGAGTCGATCACACGAACGCATGCACCGTTCTACATATCTAACCAAAAGAAGCACGCATGATCCAGATGAGTCAGATAAGATTTATTGGAGCCAAAGCTTTTTAAATGATGCGAGTTAGAGTTGAGCCTTCGAATTACAGACTCCACAGCCATGTTTATTTTAACCATGTAAGACATGTTTGTTCTGAAATAGATTTTGTTGATTTAAAACAAGAAAGAAAAATAATGTCCAATTCTACAGAAGCTTGAAAAATATGTCCGTCTCCTCTAAAGTCAAAATGTTGTAAATCTGATGTATTACTATTAAGATTTTAAGGGTTGACCTAAATAGTATTTAAACTGATACATCACTCTTTGATTCTGAGTAGCCAATTTTCATGTTAATGATGTACTATGTTATTGACTATGTAAAAACGTATCTTTTTTTTTACATGGGGGTCACCACTTATCAAGGCCCGAAGGCCACTCAGGGATAACGGTTATTTCGTGTACAGTAATCAATGAGATAGTATTGTAGTAATCATTAGTATTGGGGGTTTTGATAGAGTGTCTTACTTAAGGGGGCGGTTTGTCAGGAGTTTGTTTATGTTGGACTTGAAGACGTCCAAGTTGTAGTCAGGTGGGAAACAGCAAACGGCAGAGAGTTCCACTGGCGTGCAGTTCTAAGAAAGAAGCTTTGCTCATGGAATCTACGTTTGGATTTAGGCACAGATAAAGAGTGGGGAAAATTATTGACAGTAGTTTCAGCCAGACGGGCTGTACCTCGCTACAATTAGTTTTTAAAATTAATTACATTGGTGACAATTTTAGAATAAAATTTTAGGAACATATGCAATATTCATTCAAAAGTACGGAAGCATGATACAAGGGCATGCAATCATCACTCAAAGGTATGGTAACACCATTCAAAGGTATGCAACCATCATTTAAAGGTATGCAACCATCATTTGAAGGTATGGAAACACCGTTTAAAGGTATGCTACCACATTCAAAGGTATGGAAACACCATTTAAAGGTATGGACCTTCACTCAAAGGCATGGAACCACCATTCAAAGGTATGGGGTCTTCATTGAAAGATATGGAACCACGATTCAAAGGTATGGGATTTTTATTCAAAGGTATGGAAACACCATTCACAGTAATGCTACTACCATTCAAAGACATGCAACCACTATTCAAAGGTATGGAACCATCATATAATAAAAGTATGTTACTAGCTCTGGCTGAAATAGTCGAGCAAATTAAGCTGGTAGGGCAACTTGTTTAACTAGTTGAGGAAGTAAAACTTTAAAATAAATCAGTTTTTCTCTGCTTATTCCAGCGTTGCTTTCAGTTGGTTTAGATTATTCGTTGCCACTAGGCTTAAGCAATACCCGATTAGAAGAAGCGAAGTGAAAAACTGTAACTCGTGCTTCACTATAAACGCTTCATTCACTGGATATCTTTTCGGGGAGTGCTCATTATCCTCAAAATGAAAAGAAGCTACTTATTTCCCACCCACCTCATGAAGGTAGATTTACTGACACTAACATGAGGAGGGTTGGACATGGGATAATGATAAGGCCTATGAAAACAGAAAGCCGAGCTAGGATCCATTTTGATTTATTACATTAATGTTTCAAATACGATAACCAGTTTTTATTTGTAATGCGTCATTATTCACTTGCTCCCCACGAGAGCAGCGATAGGGACAAATTTGCCTTGTAATGTGGGGAAAATTCATCTCCTAAAAAATGGTAATCTGGATTGGGAGAAAAAACAAAATGCTTCCACATAAGCGAGAACCGAAAAGATGAAGTGTATGATCGGAACAGATATTACACTTTGAGCCTAACCAAAAGGTCAAGGAAAATGAGGTTAATCGTCCGTTAAAAATATTATATATTAAATCATGGGAGTCTAAGAAATAATAAAAACGTTTTTGAGAGACGTCACCTTACGCGGAGGCAAACGTAAATATTTGCAAATTACTGAAAACATTGCGCGTCCAAAAAAAAAAAAAAAAAAAAAGAAAAAGAAGGCTTTAAGATGTTCTTGCATAAAATAATTTCCACTTTTGATGGAAGCAATCACAAGCAATTTTCTCGGCTGCCATTCCAATTTGATTCCGGCTTAATCAAAACAGGAAACCCTGACGGCAGGACATGGACTGCGGCCTCCCTTGCAATCTGCGTGACTCAATGCAATATAAATAAACTCGCCTCATTTTGCGGCACGGTTGGTCCTTCCAATTGTTCTTGTTTATGCATAATAGGAAATTTCCAAAACACTCGCAAGATACTTTTTTGTTGTTTTATATATATATATATATATATATATATATATATATATATATATATATATATATATATATATATATATATATATATATATATATATATATATATGCATGTAAGCAAAAATGGTTTTCCTCTGCAAGACGAGCAATCCATGAGTTTATTTCATGGGATAATTTAGAATAATCATGTAATATTAAGCACAGCCGGAAAACTTGGTATTGAGGGAGCAATTTCCTTGCTTTCACAATACGCCTTGCAGTATTAATGCATCTCATTATAGACGATTCATTATATATATATATATATATATATATATATATATATATATATATAACAGGTGCGTTTGCTTCCATTTTCTAGAAAAATGCTTATCTCAGTAAATAGATCTTTACAAAATCTCTCTCTATAGGTATATATACATATACACACACACACACACACACACACACACATATATATATATATATATATATATATATATGTGTGTGTGTGTGTGTGTGTGTGTGTGTGTGTGAATATAAATGGTATGCATTAATAGATTCATTTTAAAGTATGTATATTAACAAATACACAGGCACTAAGGTTTATTTATACAGAAAAAAACAGCCTGCTCTCTTGCTCTTTCCCTGATTATATATATATATATATATATATATATATATATATATATATATATATATATATATATATATAATGTAACATATATAATAAAAAATATAGAATACATAACATATATATATATATAGGTATATAATTTAATATATATATATATATAAATATATAATGTAATTTATATTATTGTATATATATATACATACATACTCACACACATATGCATATATATATATATGTATATATATATATGCATATGTATGTGCACACACATACATACATACACACACAAATCTATAATATAAAGCTGAATGTCTATGTGTGTGTGTCTGGTCACGAATAGGCTCCTATATGGTTGACTATTTAAAAAAAAAAAACTAATTACATATAATGATAGAAGATGTATCGGGACACGGAAATGGGTATGTTTGATCTGGCAGAACGGTGGTTCATTAAAATTGTGAGGTCTGCGTTCGCGCCTGGTCCACAAAGTATGGAAATAAACAATTTAAAAATAAAAAAATAAAAAACGTTTACAAGTGTTTTTGATATAGATGTACATAAGAATACTTTGATAAGTATGTTTTAACTTAAATAGGGATGGTATAATAAAATTGTGGGGTCTGCGTTCGTGCGTGGCCTCAATAGAATGGAAATAGGCACAAACTTTAAAAAAAGACTTTTATATCTATCTGCGGAATATACTTTGATAATTATGTTTCAGTTTGAAGAAATATGATATAATAAAATTATGGGGTGTTCGTTTGCACCTGACTTCCATAGAATGAAAATATGTCACAAAGTTTAACAAGAATATAGATCCACAGAATATTGTGATAAGTGTTTCAGTGTGAACAGGTATGGTATAATAAATTATGGGGTTTATCTATTTTATTTTTATTTTCATCATATTTTGCTTTGGTTTTGATACCACCAAATTCAATCAAATTTACAACCCTTCCTTTTCATAAGCTATCATACTTTCATAAATCAGAGTCCATTTTCTGTAGGCTGTTTTTAAACCCAGTCGACGAGGGGTACTTTTGCTAGTATATATATATATATATATATATATATATATATATATATATATATATTTGTAAAATATGCATAATTATTATTTTTTTAATTCATGCAAGTTTTTATTTATTATTATAGAACCGATTCTCTTTTGATTATTATGCAATAAATAGCAATGATTCCAAAAGTTATAAAAAATATGACTTAGGTACCATCGGCTAGAATTGAAACCCAAACTTCTAACGTTCTAGCTTTATTCAACCTTATTCATCGGTACGATCTCAGCTACCGACAGATGGATACAAATAACCTGGTTGAACTAATTCGTTCAGTCGTAAATAAATGAATATAACGGAATAAATAAAGCGGGAACTATTTCAAACACGATTTGTACGTTCAGTATCTGGGTAGATGCCTGATACCTCCAGATTGCAACTCTCCCTTGCTTACATCTAATATGCCGCTATGTAAAATTAACAATAAATATTTTGTAATCACCTACATCATATTTCAGGTCATAAAGGGTTAAAAAATGAAACGACTGAAGACTATCTGCACATATACTGAATAAATTATCGTCAGAAAAATAACAAAAAGCTCGACATAAATGTCAGGCGATAATTCAGCCGATTATTCGTAGCCTAGCTGTAACGCATCCGACCACAGGCTTTAGGGTTGCGAGATCGAATCCCGGTTTAATCAGTCGTGCTGATGGACTGTGGATACGGCGAAACACGTGTCCGTAGATAACTATTTTACTCATAAGAAAGCACACACTATATATATATATATTTAGGGACGTCTGATTGAAAACACAAGAGAGATTCTTTTTTCCGATTTTTTGGATGTCTTTTTTATTTACTTTTTCGAAGAATGTCTCTGAACCTACTCTAAAAACTCATACAATACGTACATAGGCCACACCAAAAAAACACTCTCCCGACGACTAACCATGAAACAACACCTAACATTCAATGATAAAAACCTTCAGTCGTCCATCAGAAATATCTTAATTAATAATACTAAAATTCGGTACCTCAACCATTGCTCACAAAAACTAAAAGTACTAGAAGCCATTCTAATTAAAAAAAAACAAAAACAAACTAGAGTCCCCATATTAACCGGATCTCATGTAAGACCGGGACAAACATACTAACTTTATTCAATAAGTAACAAGAAACTAAATATATAAAATATAAAATAAAAAAAATCGAAATTAAAAATTAAATAATTCGCCCCTCCTCATCCTACACCTACCTTTATAAAAAAATAAATAAAAACTAACTATAAATACACCAAACTTCAAAGAAAAAGAAAATAACAACAACAATTGCTCCTGACGACTATCGGATGTACCGATAGAAAGCGCTTGAGAAGAATATGGCTGAACAACAACTTTGGGCGCCATAATATCCAACAGCCAGCCGAAATAAAAATGACCGATTGGCGAACTGAGAAGATATTTTTTAAAAAATCGGAAAAAAAGAATTAGTCTGTTGTTTTCAATCAGACGTACTTGAATAATGGCTTGCTTCCAATATATATATATATATATATATATATATATATATATATATATATATATATATATATATATATTGGAAGCAGTCCCGATTTCGAGTCTCGCTAGATACAGCCACTCTGATGATATATATATATATATATATATATATATATATATATATATATATATATATATATATGAGAAGCAAGTCAGTGGGGTCCCGATTTCGAATCTCGCTAAATTCAGCCACTCTGATAAGTCGTAGACGACGAAACACGTGTCAGTGCATAATTATATTTTAAAAGCAATATATATGCCGCTCCTCGTGTGGGGGTACCAAATTGGTTAAAGGGAAAATTATTCCCGACTCGCATTTAGGTAAAAATGCACTTTCGTAAATAATTGAATTCATTCAAAAACAGAAACAAACAACATATGTGTGTGTGTGTGTGTGTGTGTGTGTGTGTGTGTGTGTGTGTGTGTGTGTGTGTGTGTGTGTGTGTGTGTGTGTGTGTGTGTGTGTGTATATAAGCATGTATACAAAATCCAGTCTATTTGTCTCGTTCACTTGCTGAGACAAACCTTTGTCCTTAAAATGTAATGAGCTCTGATTTTAATTTTGGATTCTAAAAAGCAAGAACGTAAAAATAAAACTGTTACATGGAAAAAAAAAAAAAAAGGAAAAAAAGAACTTAAAATAAACTGTAATAAAAATGAGATAAAATACCACTCCCTTGTCTTTGGGTTTTGTCAAATATCTTCACGCCATGTTGGCTCCAAGATGCAATTAAGTCCAATCCAATTTAAAATTTTATTGATTTGAAGAATGAATCTCCCTCATTCGAACGTGGAAGAGTCTGGGGTGGAATGGTGGAGTCGGAGAGTACATCGTAAAACAGAAAAATGGCTGCGATAGAAATGTATAAAAAAAGAAATAATAAATAAAAACTTTCTATTATTTTCCCTTTTTTTAGGAGTTCATTTTTTTTATTAATTTATTTTACTTTGGTTTCTTAATTCTAAGGTCATTGTATGTGTGTATAAATAGATAGATGTCAGGGTTTTCTTTTTTGTTTTCGAGCAGGAGTTTGAAGGAACTA
>NC_136502.1:113799058-113804058 GCF_053919585.1 Euprymna scolopes
CGACCTTCTTCAGGTGTATCTTATTGGGAATCTTTTTGTCGAATTCGGGAATCAGCATGGAATTTTCAAACAGAACCCTTTATTTAATCCGGGGGGGGGGGGAGCATACTTTTGTTTCATCATAAAATTTTTAAGTAGTTCACAATTGTATTCTTAGTATCACCCGCACGGAAGATCGAACCTTCAACATCCAGAAGACTGTCACTAAGTACTGGAATTTACTTAGTACTTTATCCGTTATGCCATGGGTCTTTACGATGATTGTTTCATAGCATAGCAGCCAATTTTCGATGCATCAAGCTTAAGTTTGAAATCTCATTCTCGTCGCTCTATCATGCTTACGATTTGAATGGCTATTTTTTGTGGTCTGCTATGCTTAATTTGGAAACGACATTTTGGTTTGTCTGCCATGCTCCAGTTTAAAATAGAATTTTCTTTAGCTTAAGTTCGAAATAGAATTTTATTGATCTATCAAGCTTAAGCTTGAAATAATATTTTCATCAGTAAACGCGAAGTGATATGGGACAAGAAGGAGAAAGAGGCAACCTTAGTAGAAGTCAGTTTCACCAATTATACTGGGCTAAACAGAACTGAGAGGGAAAAAGATAACGAAATATCAAGGTCTTATGTACAACATAGAACGAAACTGGAATCTAAGGCAGATCGCCATCATTGTTATAATTATAGAAGCAACCGGACCCATGAAAAAGAATTTGAAAACTAACTAGCAGATATACTTAGTGAATTAAGTGCAAGAGAGATACAAATAATTGCACTTAAAAGAGCAATTAGAATTTTAAAATGATTTTTTTAGTTGGAATGTATCAGAAGATAGTTGGTGAATGTCTGTGATCCGGGAGGATGCTCCAATCCCAGCTAGAACAAAATTATAAGAAAATTAAATAAATAAATAAATAAATAAATAAAAAGGAGTATATGTAGTGCTATTTGCGTTTTGAATTTAATTGGAAAAACAAACGTTTTTCACCATTTAACAATAACATCAAGTATGAACGCACCTGAAGATGGTCGAAGGTTACATCGGCCGAGATGTTTTGAGAAAAATAACGAAGATGGCGGCAATAGTCTGAACAATCTAAATAAAACAAAAAAATAATTTTCTTTTTATTACTTGTTTTGATCGGACTATTGTTCTTATCTTGAGTGTTATTTGTGCAACGTTTCGGTCGATGTCGTTTTCGACCTTTGTCAGGTATGTTGGTTGCCATCTTGGAAAAGAAAGGAGAAACGTTATTGACTCCCTAGATCGTTTCGTATTCTTGGAGTTTTTTTGGGGGTGGGTGGCGGGTTTCATCAAGGTTTCGTATGTGTAAAAAAATTTGTTGATAAATGTTGCACAAATAACACTCGAGATGAGAACAATAGTCCGATTAAAACAAGTAATACAAAAAGTCCTCATCTAAAAAATTCAGAACTGAAATACCGTTTCTTTATTTGTATTTCTGACAAATAAAACCGACAAACATCTGGTTTGATATATAAAAAAACTCATATACAGTTGAATAAAATCCCTTGATATATATGTTTTCCTGCACAAAACCAACAAACAAGTGAAGAGGATTTGAACATAATCAACTACAGCATAACGACGACAACAATAAATAAGCCGTTGATTGTGATCAGCTTAAGAATAAAATGCAATCAGTTCTATCATAAATCCCAATGTGTGTTATCTTTATCCAACTATAAAGAAGATAAGATCAGCCATTCAACGATATTGTTGCACTAATTAAAATACCAAGGGTAACAATGCCATATACGATATTTTTATCGATTTACTAGCAAGCCATCGGCGTTGCCCGGTCGTAAAATACGCAAGAATATTAAAACAACCGTAAAAACAACAAACGGACTTTTACTGATTCTATGCTCCAACAACAACATGACAAAAAAAAAGATATACTGATGATGAAGTGTATCTTCGAAATATATTTATAAATTTCAATATAAATTTCAAACAAAATAAATATCTGTTTATTTTGTAATAATACGCTGTTTCGGCTTCAAACATATCTAATCTTTAATACGTATTTATTTTATACATACATATATTTTTTCATAAGGTTTTGGTTTCGGTTTCGATTCAAGCTGATGCACCCAAGTCATATGGATATAGTTTTTTTTTTTTAAATCGCAACTTTATAATATATAAAAATCGATAGAACATTAAATCCATAATAATATATACACAATCTGCAAGAATTAAAATTTCATATTTAAGCATATTTTATGACCGGGCTATGCTGGGCGTCCCTGCTAGCTTAGATAAATACTCTTGCAGTTTAAACAAAGGAGCTACAATAATATTAGAGCATCTCCATTTACTCTGAACATCTACAGAATACCAACATCAATACATTACATATGAAGAATGCCAACATCAATATATTACATATGAAGGAGTCGCCTGTGGAAGTTCCACAGGTCTCGCTAGTTATATATGAACACAAGACAGTACTTCACTTTATAATACCTAGAGATAGCAATACTGATCATATTGTACTTATCTTAACGAATGAAAAGCAATTGCTCCAATAATATTGCACGAAGTCCCTTTAAGGTGGGATTTAGATCTTGAAGTTGCATAGAATCAAAAGGTACAACTAAAACGGGCGAATCCAACAAAGCAAAGGAAGAGGGGTGGAGGGTAAGAATGCAGCAAAGAAAAGGCTAAACCATTATCGGAAAATGACAAGCTGATTTTATTTAGCTGCTCACTCGTGCATTGCTTGCGTAAATAAATGCCAAATAGATTATCGAATGGTGGATTTGAACTCATGCTCTAAACAATAAAGCCCAAGTTTGGGCCTGACTTTTTCAGTGGGAGAAGGGGGAGGGGAGTCAAAGCCACACACGAAAACATGCGTAACGCTATGTTAGGGTATTGCAGTCGGGTTACAATTTTCTAATCACATTTGTGGCAAATTTCTTTGGCATTACAAATTAGTTCGGAGATTTTTCTTTTAGAAATGCAAATCTTTTATGATGGATAAACACAAGAGGGTTTGTCTTGAATTGTACGAGGCTTGTTGGTGCCTTTTCAAATGCCAAAATTGGCGTGCCTTGCTCTTATTCCACTTTCGTTTTCTAAAGCATCCTCGTATCTATATGGGAGGCTTGGTCCATCGGTCCGTCTGTTATGTTTGAGCTTATAATAGCATTTTGTGATACTATCGAGGACCCCGCCCCCCCTCCCTATCAACCTGTAAAAACTTAATAAATGGAAGTGGAAGATATATATAACAAAAATATGGAAATAACTTTATCAGCAGAATAAAGGTAAGGCACACAAAAGGGAAGTAAAATAGTATTGTTAATCACGGTGTGCCAGTAAAGGAAACAAAAAGTCGGATATACAGAATGCGGCAGAAATACCTTCCACATTTTAAACTTTCAACTATATATTGCTAATGAACTGATGCAAGTGCCATTGATATTTTTATTTAGCTAATAGTTACTATTTTGTTTTCAAGTACCCTCATCAAGCAATATGGTTTGGATAAGTGCATACTGTGCTTTTACTGTAAAAAAATGTTTTGGAAGAATGGTGAATCTGTAACTGTAACATAGAAAACTTTCCGAGTTCATTACAAGTTAGGACAGCATGATGTTGCTCCAGGTAAAAATCAATAAAATTATGGGCTTCAAATTTCAAAGCTACAGGTTTCGGCACTTAAAAGAAAACCACCTGGAAGACCTCAAAGCGCTCGAACGCCAGACAGTATTTAAGCTGTGAGACTTTCTGTTATTCAGTCTCCTACACGTTCAACTCGCAAAAATGCTTTGGCTTTGGGATTGTCCGATCGAACAGTCAGCTTACGAGAAACACTCGTCTAGCTGGAAACACTATCAATAATTTACCCCCACTCTTATCCGTACCTAAACCTATTCGTAGATTTCATGAGCAAAGCTTTTTTCTTAGAACTGCACACCCGTGGAACTCTCTTCCATTTGCCTGCTTTCCGGCTGACTATAATATGGTCGCCTTCAAGTCCAATGTAAACAAGTTCTTGATGAGCCGTTCCCTTTAAGTAATCCAATTTACCAAATTTCCACTACTAACGATTGCTATATCACTGTTCCATTGACCACCGTAGGCCTTGATAAGTGGCGACTCCTTTGTAAAAAAAAAAAAAAAAGAAAGAAAGGATATTACATACTGATATGCAGTTCCATACGTACAAATTAATGATTACTCAGAAATTGCAACTAGAAGATCGCATGTCAAAATGTAGGAGATATTTCTGCCGTACCATGCATATATAGTTATTTTACAGGCAATTTTAGGCGTGATGATGAGTTTTGCAAGAGTTTACGACGGATTAGGGGAGGTTTATGGACAGTTTTGAGGTTGCAACGATTGAGAACGGTTTTGAGTTGAGGACAGTTGCGAGTTGAACACAGTCAAACGCAGGTCGTGGCTTTGACCAGATCAAGAGACCTTTAGTGGCGGAGGTGAGCTGACATCAACTGACAGACATGGCCTCGGCAGTAGATATAGATGTGGACCGTAACGTGGACAGGATCGATGGTGTCACACACGCACCCAGAGTGCAACTGATGTTTACAAAAAATGTATAGGAGTTTGTGTTTTGTTTTATTCTCTTTCTTTATGCGTGTGAACCCGTGTTTGCCCCACACCCCACCTCTACAACCACAAATGTGAGAAACGACGACACGGCCAAAAGATAAGGCGAACAAAAAGAACATTGAAACAACGTTAGGATTGGCGATGTTGACAATTGGGGGACCACGTGATTATTATATTTTTGTTGTTCTGTTATGCTCGTTATAAATAGCATTTTCGTTGGTTTTTCATGCTTAAGATTTAAATTAAATTGTCAATGATTTGTCACACAAGTGTTTTTTTTTACCAGAGGGTCACCGCTTATCAAGGCCTGGAGGCCACTCGATGATAAGGGTTAATGAGAGTTGGGTAGAGTGTGAGACTATACCCTGATGATCAGTAACAGCGTGGC
>NC_136502.1:113811558-113831558 GCF_053919585.1 Euprymna scolopes
TCATACCAGTTATAATAGGTGCTACAGAGCTTATGAAGAAGAACCAGAAGTCCTACCTAACTAATATTCCTGGTGAACCAAGTGCAAAAGAGATTCAGACAATTGCACTTAAGGGAACAGCGAGGATACTAAAAAGAGCTCTAGATTGGTTTCAATAAAAAAGTGGGGCAATGTTGGCAGCTGGTTTGGCTGCCCCATACCCAGCATTACAATCTTCAAAGAAAGAAAAACCAAACAAAAAACAAAAACAAAAAAAAAACAAATATATTGACAGCATTAAAAATTTTCTAAAAATTTGGAAACTCGACTGTCCAATCGATAATCAGTGCTTCTTACTGTTGCGCTATTTAGCTGTTGCTGATGGATGTTCAAAATTACAATGTTTAAACATTGTCCAATATATCACTCAAACACGGTAGTAATTGTCTGTATTTTTGAGATGAGGTGTTTTCATTTATTGAGATTGTCGGACTGACTTCCTCATCTTGGTTGTTATAGTTACAACGTTTCGGCCGTTTTTCCCTCCGGCCTTCATCAGATGTTTTGTATCGAACTGGGGAACCGTTTGTTAGGAGTCTCGAACCCAACCCTTTATTATTATTATTATTATTATTATTATTATTATTATTATTATTATTATTACGGGGGTACCGTGTTCGGACTCCAGCTAGGCTCTGGGACATAGTTGCAGATTCTCTGTTTTGACTGTTACTTTTCATTGCCTTCGTTCAGGACTGAACTCAGCACCTTTGGGTAACTGTAAACTTTGATACAACGTCTAGGACCACTCGGGCATATGTCACTAGGACTCCTAGCAAATGGTTCCCAGTTCGATACAAAACACCTGATGAAGGCCGAAGGGCAAAACGGTCGAAACGTTGTGACTATAACAACCAAGATGAGGAAGTCAGTCTGACAATCTCAATAAATGAAAACAAGGTAGTGTTTGAATACATGGTAAAATAGCAGTTTTAATAATTTAGAACTGTTTTAAAACTTCACAACTCACTCATTTTTCAACCAAATTTCAAACAATTCTTACAGTTTATAGTTCACCTTCTCAGTTATATTGTGAAAAAAAAATTAAATTTTTGTTCAGTAAAACAAAAGTTATGAATTTTCTGGTGTTTAAAATCATAAAAATATGTAAGGAGGTGAACGACGCTTTTTATGACTGGTTTCCATAGTAATCACGTCGCTTCAGCGACTACTGTTGCTACTAATTCACTGCTGTCGGGAAAAGGGGAGTAACAAGTGAAACAGAGAGAATGAACGCATGAAAGGGAGATAATTGAGGGGATTTTATTCAAAGTAGACGAGTGCCGTACATTGTTATTGCATATATGTTTATGGGGGCAAAAATATGACGGAAATTAAGCAAAGAACGAGTAAATTTATAGGAAGCCTGGAAAAATCATGGATTACAATAGAAAAATGCGAGTATGAAAAGTAATGTGGTTAAGCTTAAACATGGAAAAGTAAAGGACTAGTTGTTAAAACTGGAAAAGAAAAGGACAAGATATTCTAGTAAAAAATATAATAAAATTATAACTTAAAATATTGCAGCATTAAGAATTTTTTAAAAAATTCATATTATAACATTATATAATCAATTCTTAATCTATTTATGGGGCAACCAGAGTTATTCTGGAATATCCTTTTTCATAAAAACAATAATTTCACCATGACTAATGTTTGTGCAAAATTAAAACAATCCAAGGCGTGCGTATGGAGGAAAGTATGAACAAATAAATGGATGAACGAGCTGGGGCAATTTTACCCCTATAATTCCCCTGGGGTGGGGGACAACCAGAGTTATCTCGGAATATCCGTTCTGGCAAAAATTTACTTTCACCATGACTAATGTTTGTGCAAATACCCCCCCCCCCCTCACTAAAAAAAATCTGAGGAGTGGTTATTGAGAAAAGTACGAGAAAATGAACGGACGAACGAAAGTGAATTACTAGATCCAATCTCTCCTTTGTCGGGGACAAAAAAACGGGGGGGGGGGACAATAAAAAGAAAAGAAAGAAAATGCAAAATAAACAAAGAAAGGATGACAAACAAAACTGCAGAAAGAATGGTAAAAGCAAAAGAAAAGTGAAAGAAAGCAGGAAAGAAAAAAAAATTAAGTATATAAAGAGGAAGGAAAAGAAAAGAGAACCGAAAAGAAAGAAGAGATGAAAAGAGAAAAAAAAACGTGAAAGGAAGAGAAGACAGAAGGAATACAAAGAAAGAGAAAATGAAGAAAAAATGAAAGAGTATAAAAAGAAAGGGAGAAAAAGAAAAAGACAACAGAAAAAAACAAAGAATAAAAATCGAAACTATATTAAAGAAAGCTGAGAAATCCGTTTTGTTTTTCTCTCTTTCAAAGTGGGAAACTAATCACGCCTGAAAAAAAAAAAAATGATTCAAAGGTCTTCGTCGTGGTCACTGAATTTTTTATTCATCACCTTTAAATGTTAATTGGCTGAGATTCAGCTCATCTCAAGTTGAGCCAACGGCCTCATTCCCGCCCTTTCTTAATGAAACATTTTCGGTGTCACACTCATCTATAAACTGTCACGTCTTCTTATACTCTCCCTTCATTTTTCAGAATAATATTAACCTTCACCTTGGTATACTTTGATTCTAATGAGGGGGCAGGAGAGGGAGGGGAAAATTTTTATGCAATCACCTCCAACTCAGCTATTTCCCTAGCACATTAATGGTTAAAATGACAGGAGAAGACAGAGTGGAAAGACGATTGAATTTGATAACCCCCACCCCACCGCCCAAGAGAATCAACATAAAAATAGTTCCGATGACCATGACTAGAATTTGATCTCGACTCATTTATCAATTCCATTTTCCAAGTCGTTAGCGTCAGTAGAAATTGAGACGGCCATCATTTATAGAAAAACAGGAAGAAAGATAACAAATGCTTGAAGATGGCATTTCCATAGACACAAACTACAGAAATACTCGTCCCGGGAGAGATAACATTCTCCAAACAGTTTTTAGATGCCCTTACGAAGATTAAAAGCAAGGCATAATGGTACAAAACTTTAGGTTTCTGAATTTTTTTGATGAGGATCGAACTCAGGAATCTTTCTGGTGAACTCTGGAATCTGCACATTTTTGGTTAACACCTTTTATTTAATCCACGGGGGTAGCATGCTCTCGTTCCGTCAGTCATTTTCTAGTTCTAAGTAAAACGTAGACTAAAACCTTTTTAAAACATTTTTAATTCAAACGTTGACTAAGCCCTGGATAGCTTTACAACGTGATTCAAGATGGCTACATAAGCAAATATGCGAGGCTGAGTGTTTTATGAATTTTCTTTTTCTGCCATTATATTGTCATGCATTTTTCCTTAAAAAATAATTCTATTTCTCTGATTGGTATATGGGCGAAAAGATTCGAGTTTGATATAATAATAACCGATTGTTTCTGCATAACGAAATGGATCTTTAAAAAATGTACAAAAATTTTAATATGCTGAAAGAGCTGATTGGCAAGAAAAATACATATTTGGATCTTGGAATGTAGCTATACTGTTATTCTTTTATATATGCTCTGTTATTATATTTAACGTACATTGAGCTTCTAAGATAAAAGGATTGATGAATACAAAGAATGAAATATAATTGAACAAGTGAAGCATGCATGGTCCCCCGTGAGTGCACAGTGAACGAGGCATAGAAAATGAAAGTTCAGCATTTACCCCCCCCCCACACACACACTCCCACCCATTTAGCCCCGAAAGTCCCCAGGGGAAACTGAACAAACGGTCCAGTTTTAGGCCTAAACATATGTAAATTTGAGTTCTGCACCATGCAAAACTGCTAAATAGACATACACAGAAAATTTTGGACAACTATGATAAAATAGTCCCAAAAATAGAGTGTTTTTATTAACCCTAAAAGAGCCTCTGGGGCACACCCAAGAGTTATCGCGAAGTACAGACAAACAAAATTATATAGAAATCAGTTAGTTACAATTTTTCAGAAAGTTTCATAAACAATTCAACGCATCATTTTTTTTAATAAACACAAAAGTGTCAGTTTTAGCCATTTTAACCCGAAAGGCACTCCTGGTGGGAAGGGGGGGCAAACGGAGTTTTCCCTGAAAATCCGTTCAGTTACTTTTTACTGATATCATGTTTAATGTTTGTGCAAAATTTGAAAAAAATCCAAAGCGTAGTTATTAAGAAAAGTGCGAACAGACAAACGGAAAAACGGACGAACGGACGAGGGTGAATTTACAGGTTCATCCTCCTTTTGTCGGGGGGACCAAAAAACATATTTCACACAAATATATATATATATATATATATATATATATATATATAATAATTTATAAAATATATATGGCGATTAAGTTACACTGAATATTCCGCATTTCATCCATTCTAGGACTCTTCAGGCTTATGCGCGAATTCTGTGGTTGTTTATCGTTTTTATATGCTCCTCTTCTATTGAGATTTTAATTAGCCAATCAGCTTTCTAGTATCCACCGCGCCCTTCCTATCAGCCAATGAGCATGCATTTATCGGACAAAGGCCTATTTGGCCTCTGGTTGACCTGTTCCTTTGTGTGTGCTCAATTTAGTATCATGGTGAGGCAAAAGCAGGTGGACAGCATTTTTGAATAAATGTATATATCAGTTATATTAATACAATTATTTATTATAACTATATTGCAACTATGATTTTCTGTCCACCTATTTTCTATGTGTGTGTGTGTGTGTGTGTGTGTGTGTGTGTGTGTGTGTGTGTGTGTGCGTGTGTGTGTGTGTGTGATGGGATGCTTCGAATAACAACAAACTAGTAGAAATAAGATATTTCGGTTGATTCAAACGACCATAATCATTTGGCATAGAAATCACACATAAAGGTACACGCGCGCACACACACAGAGTGGAAGATAATACTGTGAAATGATGAACAGTTTAACATATAATTTGTGTTATTAACGAATATAGGAAAACGCCGTAGGGAAACAAACGTCGATTAACGCTAGCTTTAGTTTAATAATGAATGCGTACAGTTGACTTAGCGATTATCATCATTCGCTATTTATCTACGTTCTTTAGTTTTCTGTTGAATTGCTCATAGAGTGATTTTCGCTTTTCAAATTCGTAAAAAACGAATTACCTTTGATGAGAGATTTTCGTTGTTGTTGTTGTTGTTGAAAAGTGTATTTAGAGAAAGAGAAAAAGAAAAAAGAGAAAAAAGAACCTCCAACTCTAAAAACAAAGATAAACTCATTGTTATAATGGGAGAGTGACTTTTTTTTTTCCTTTCCGCAAAGTAGTTAATTTCCTTTATCGCTTAAGCTAACTCAGTACACAAGCAAGTGGCTGAATGCAAGCAAATGAAAATTCAAAGAATCCTCTAGAAAAAAGTCTCCCAATAAACAAATGCCAATTTCTTGTGGTTGGAAATAAGTCCATTTGTTGGTAATCAAGTGCCAGGATGCAGCAGAATGAGAATTCATTTTGTGCTTGAAGAATTTTGATGTACATTATATGAAATAAAACGAAAAAAGCATTCTCTCTCTCTCTCTCTCTCTCTCTCTCTCTCATACACACACACACACACACACACACACACACACACACACAACGCGATGGTTCTAGGTTCAGTCCTCGGCTTGAGAGAGGTGATAGTCTAGCCGCACTGATAGGGTTTTTTTTTTTTTTTTACACAGTGATCACCACTTATCAAGGCCCGGGAGCCACTCAGGGATAAGGGTTATTGCAAGTACATTACGTTAGTGTGGAGATTTGATGAAGTGTTTACTAAGGGGGCGGTTCATTAGGAATTTGTTAACGTTGGACTTGAAGACATCCAAGTTGTAGTCCGGAGGGAAGCATGCAGACGGAACAGAGTTGCACGGGCGTGCAGTTCTAAGAAAGAAGCTTTGTTTATAGAATCCGCGTTTTGATTTAGGCACAGATATAGAGTGGGGAAATTTTTCAAAGTGGATTCAGCTAGACGGGTGTTTTTCGTGAAAGATTGGCGAGGGGGGGGGCAGAGATTGGAGTTCAGACGAGCACCTGCCAGGATAGGCTCGAAACGTCTCTTCTGTGGGAGAGAGGTTGCAGGGTATAGAAAAGGGCATCCCCCACTAAGCCACGAAGTCTATTTTGTACTCTGTCAAGGCAGGATAGGCTGTTTTGTTTTTTTTTGTGATACAACGAAACAGGACTGTATGTGGATGACTACAAATATATATATATATATATATATATATATATATATATATATATATATATATATATATATATACATATATATATATCTTCTCTAGTATTGTTCGGGCCAAATTCAAAGTGTAGTATCTGTTCTTCAAATTCTTCACTTCAATTTCTTGTTCTCTCTTAGTGGAGGAGATATCCTCCACGACTGAGACAATTTTTATTTTTGTTTCTTTTCTCCACGTAAAAAAACGACCCTGGTGTCTAATTCTCTCCCGTTGGGAGGCATTGTAAATGGGAACTATTATATGAGGAACTTGTCTGCGCGCATGAGTTTGTTCCCTATGCGTGTGTAAACAGCTGGAGCGATACACGTGTGTGTGTGTGTGTGTGTGTGTGTGTGTGTGTATGGTGCCCACAAAGTATGGCTACATAATCTACATGATGCTTTCACAATGTCTGGCTACATAATGTAGCCAGACATTGTGGACACCATGTATATATATATATATATATATATATATATATATATATATATATATATATATATATAGTAGTATATATATATATATATATATATATATATATATATATATATATCTTGTATATACATATATATATATATATCTTGTATATACATATATATGTATATATATAGTAGTATATACATATATATATTTAGTAGTATATACATATATATATAGTAGTATATACATATATATATATAGTAGTATATACATATATATATAGTAGTATATACATATATATATATATATATATACATATATATATATAGTAGTATATACATATGGTAGTATATATATATATATATATATATATATATATATATATATATATGGTAGTATATATATATATATATATATATATATATATATATATCTTGTATATAATATTTGAATAATACATCAGAATATCTGTAATGTGTAAGTTTTTTTAACGAATTTTATAACTTTTAACAATTTTCATTTATTTTCACCAGCTTTTATCCTCTTTAATCCGAAAAAAAAAAGAAAATCTCCGGAGTTAGTTGTTCGTTTTTTATTCGGGGAACATAAACTCTCTCTGATGAGTTGTTTGGTGTTCATACGCCATTCAATGAAACATGTGTAAGACAAAATAAAATCCCATGAAAGAATAATTAAAATATATTTTTTGAATTTGGAATTTCTATGCTACAACTGCTATATAATTCACTTGGAAATAGCTTCATGCCTTGTCTGGAGCTATTTCCATTAAAATAAAATTGATTCTCTACATTTAACTTGGTATTAATTTATTAATAACTAGCTTGGGTGCCCGGCGTTGCCCGGATGTTTGGGGAGGGTGTTGAGAAAAAAAATTGTAGTAGGCAGTACCGCGAAGAAGGAAAATAACGTGAAAAAAAAACCTGACGTTTTTGCCGTTATCGCCAAAGTGGTAGTAGGCAGGTAGGTTCGGACTCGAACCGTGAAGGAGGAAAAGACGTGAAAAACAAACAAACAAACAAAAACGTAACGTCTTTGCTATTGCGCCCATCACCAAACCGAAAGTGACGTAGGTTTAAATTAAGACTAGTCAATCGAAAAGAGGGGATGACTTTCGTAAACAGTGAAAAAAAAGCGACCCCTCCTTGT
The DNA here is from genome assembly GCF_053919585.1 of Euprymna scolopes. NCBI lineage: Eukaryota > Metazoa > Mollusca > Cephalopoda > Sepiida > Sepiolidae > Euprymna > Euprymna scolopes. The sequence goes on from NC_136502.1 coordinate 113,819,376, forward strand.
AGAAAAGTGGCCAGTTGGAGGTGAAGGAATTAATGCAAATTTTGGATATTTGTCGTCCGAAGGGTCGACTTCAAAACGATACAGATCTCGTGAAAATCTGTCGCCTCTATCGAAATTTTTAGGCAACCATACATACATACATACATACATACATACATACATACATACATACAAATAGACAGGTGAGATTTATATAATAGAATATGTTTGCACAATGATAAATTTCTAATGGAATGAGTTGGTAGTAAACGTTTAACTTTCGTCTCTTCCTTGCAACCATCCACGTTTGTACACCCATTGCGAAGTACGGACACGATCGTTAAGTCAATCAATTAAACAATATAGTAAATAGCATTAAAAAATTCTCATTAACCTTTGTTGAATTACTTCCGGTTTATCAATTTTCTATTTAGGGTAAGAAAACAAAGAAAAGTAAAAGTCACTCATGTGATTTTATTTTTTATCAAAAACACATTTTTTCTCGCGTCCTTTTAGTAAAGAAGACCGTTTTCTTCGCTTGTATTCGCTATTTTAAAAAAAAATCTTTGAAAGCATCTTTGAATTACAAGAAGTAAACGAACTGTACTGACTATATGAAAAAGGTAACGCATTTACCTTTATTATGAATCTCCAGTCTCTCTGACACGGGATAATTTATCCAAAAGTTTGAAGACAAAAATACATTAAAAAAATGATCTTCAACAAATATATATATAAGATAGTTTATTTATTTATTTTTTATAAGCGATTTCGTGATGGTTTTTCATGAATGCGTATGCAGGAATAGTTCACGTTATAGATTACTTATGTTAAGAATAAGTTGTTTATAAACGCCTTTTTAAGATTGTGTCACGCTGGCCTAATTGTTATCGTATTTAACTCACTGTCCTTAGATTTTGGTTGCGATCTCAGCTCGAGTATTTTTCTTTTTTTTTTATTTACAAGAAATGAACTGTTTAGAAAAAATATAATTCTCACATGCACAAGTCTCAGTTTCTGTATTAATTAAAATATAATATTTATGCGTATTTTACTACCGGGCAATGTCGGGCGGCCTGCTAGTATGCTATACTCCCCCCCCCGGACAATACCGGGTGACCCTGCTAGAATATTAGAGAATGTAAATAGGAATGATTTAGCGTCCTATTGATAGAGCAGTGGGTTCTAATTGGTTAAGAAGATCATGGCTTTATGCTAAGGTTATTTTTGTATAGATCTTAGTTTAGAGTAATTCTTTTTTCTTTTTCTTTTTTTAGTCATGTTCGTTTCAAACAAGGCATACTGTGACTTGAACGTGAAGGCCTACGATTTCGTAACATGTTTAGGGGAGATTTTTTACATCTTATAGTAACCACTTATCAAGGCCTGCAGGTCACTCAAGGATAAGGGTAAATGATTACCGTACGGAAATTTGATAATTTATTTTAGAGGATAGATCTGTTTATTTTCATTTTTTTTTACAAAGTCATCAATTATCAAGGCCCGGGGACCACTCGAGGATAAAGGTTAATGAGTGTACAATAGTCAATGGGAAAATATCGTAGAAATCGTTAGTAGTGGAAATTTGGTAAATTGGATTATTTAAGAGGATGGCTCATCAAAAACTTGTTTACGTTGGACTTGAAGTTGGAAAGCAGGAAAATGGAACAGAGTTCCACAAGTGTGCAGTTCTAAAAAAGAAGCTTTGTTCATAGAATCTACGTTTAGGTTTAGGCAGAGATAAAGAGGGGGGAAATTATTGATAGTAGTTTTAGCTAGACGAATTCTGAAGTCTGAAGAACCTGCTCACGTTTGACGTGAATGCAACCATGCTATAGTCATCCATGGTATTGTGTTCTACAGACGAGCAACTTTATGAAAGAAACTCTGCTCATGGAATTTTTGCTTAGAATTAGGCACAGATAGAGAGTAAGGGAAATTGTTGATAGCTGTTGTAGCTAGTTGAATGTTTGACTTAGAGAGGGAGCCATAGACTGAAGCTCAGTTGAGCACCTGCCATGAAAATAACGGCAAAGCAGAGAGAGAGAGACTCGCAACGTTTCTTCTATGAAAAAGGAGCTGCAGAGAAGGCGAAAAGGACACCGCCCACTAGATTCCGAAGCCGGTTTTGTACTCTGTCCAAGCAGGAAAGTATGCTTTGAGCGAGATGTTGGTTTACATTACATTTAAAATATTGCATGTCAATATAGTCAGGGAAGCAGGTAATATTTAACCCGCGTTTATCATTTCTAATGACGCAAGGATTGATATGACGTAAAACAAACGAAACCTTACCAATACTAACAGCAGCTCCTCTTTTAATCGTGCAGCATCACGTACGTGGATGGGGACAGAGAGAAAGCGAGGTACGGATGTCAAAATAGGTTCAAAAGGAAACCGGAGGAAAACAAAACAAAACAAAAAACAAAAAAACAACAACAAAAAAAAAACTGGAAGAATTAATTTCCAAACAAGTAAAGTTCGGAAATGGAATGCACGTGACATTGTTGTAAAAAAGATCACCTCTGGGCTCGAAAGAATTAAGTTTGAAAATTGATGGCAAAATGCAATAAAAGTCGGTAAATTAAAATCTGAGTTTGAGGCGGCAGGTTTCGGTAGGAAGAAAGGAAATCGAAAATGGAAGAAAAGGAAACAAGAGCGAATAGAAATGACGACAGTTTATTCCTGAGGAAACACCATGAAAGACAATTACGCTTGTGTTCTTAGACAAAAGTACAAAGCCAATGCATACGTAAATGTACGTGTCTGTTTACGCGCATGCGTCTGTTTGAAGTGAATAAAAAGAATCTATGTAAGAGTGAAATTTAAATTCTCGAAGTAAGAGGGAAGACGACGACATGTTGTCCTCAATAAGGTTTCCAAACAAACAATTAATGGCAAAGTAAATCGTGTGAGTCAGATTTACCATTGTGAAAAGAGATCTGAATAAAATGAAGATAAAATGTAAATAAAAATGAAATAAAATAAAAAAAGATTCAAATTTTGGAGTGGAAGGAGATTGGGGGAAGGAGGAAGAGTAAGTTTACTTTGCAGGAAACAAGTATAATGTGAAGAAAAAAAAAAGAGACAGAAATAGTAAACTAAAATAGAAATTGATATAAGTGAAAAATGATGAAATTTTTTAAAGTGAAAAAGGAAAAATGACATGTTTTAAAGTAAGAGAAGGGATGAAATTTTAAAAAGTAAAAAAAAAAGAATGAAATTTAAAAAAGTAAAAAAAAATGAAACTTTAAACAGTAAAAAAAAATCGAATGAAATTTTAAAAAGTAAAAAAAGAATGAAATTTTAAAACGTACAAAAGAATAAAACTTTAAACAGTAAAAAAATTGAATGAAAGTTTAAAAAGTAAAAAAAAAGAATGAATTTTAAAACGTACAAAAGAATGAAACTTTAAACAGTAAAAAAATTGAATGAAATTTTAAAAAGTAAAAAAAAAGAATGAAATTTTAAAAACGTAAAAAAGAACGAAATTTTAAAAAACGTAAAAACGAATTAAATTTAAAAAGTAAAAAATAAAAATAAAATTTAAAAAGTAAAAAGAAATTTATAAAAGTAAAAAAAAATAAAATTTTAAAAAGTAAAAAAAATGAAAATTGAAAAAGTAAAAAAAAATGAAATTTGAAAAATAAAAAAGAATGAAATTTTAAAAAGAAAAAAAGAAAACTTAAAAAGTAAAAAACTGAAATTTTAAAAAGTGAAACAAACAAGTCTTAAAAATAAAAGAAAGAATGGAATTATCAAACGTAAAAAAAAGAAGTGTGAAATGTCAGAGAAAGAAAAAAGTGACAAGAAATAGAAAGAAAGGATATAAAGAAAAAATCATAACATGGATCTAGTAAAAAAAGACAAAATGCTTTGGAAAGAGAAATAGAAAGAAAACGAATAGCCATTTTTTTTCTATTTCTTAAACTTAAGCATGTCAGACTAATAAAAATGCTATTTTAAATTTAAATTCTAAAGATTATTTCAACCTTAAGCGTGGCAGACTGATGAAAATGCTATTTTAAATTTAAATTTTATAGATTAATTTCCAACTTAGGCATGGCAGACTAATGAAAATGCTATTTTAAATTTAAATTTGAAAGATTATTTTTAAACTTAAGAATGGCAGACTAATGAAAATGCTATTATAAATTTGATAGAGTAATGTAAATGCTATTTCAAACTTAAATATTACATATAAAAATAGAATGTCAAACTTAAGCATAAACTGAAAATTTGATTCTAAACTTAAAATATTATTTCAAACTTAAGCATGGCAGACTAATAAAAATGATATTTCCAACTTAATCTTGACAGACGAAAGGAAACCTTTTGAACAATCTCAACCTTAATTTTTTGTACGTGTCACAATCGACATTTTAAGTTTCATGAAATTTAATTTATTTTCAATATGAAGATTTATTTTCAAAACTTATTCATGACTGACGAATCTAAAAAAAATGCAAAAACCAGTTCAAAATGTGATGACAGTGAGAAAATATAAAATAAAGAATTTAAGTTGGAGAAAAAAATAAGAAAAAAGAATGTGTTATTGTTTATGACATGGCATATTTTTTTAGTTATTCCATACATAAACCGAACATTCATGGAAAACAATTCATTAATTGAAAAAAAAAAATTAAATTACAAAATTAAACAGAAACATTGATTGTTTTGATGCTTTTTGTTTTAAAGCTTATCAACAGTTTTGAATTATTTGCTTGTATTGATTGAGATTGTCGGACTGACTTCCTCATCTTGGTTGTTATAGTCACAACGTTTCGGCCGTTTTGCCCTCCGGCCTTCATCAGATGTTTTGTATCGAACTGGAGAACTGTTTGTTAGGAGTCTCGAAACCAACCCTTTATTATTATTATGGGGGTACCGTGTTCGGATTCCAGCTAGGCTCTGGGACATAGTTGCTGATTCTCTGTTTTGAATGGTACTTTTCACTGCCTTCGTTCAGGATTGAACTCAGCACCTTTTGGTAACTTTGATACAACGTCTAGGACCACTCGGTCATATGTCACTGGGGCAATTCTTAGTTGGTTTTTGTAAATGCGAAAACGTTGTGACTATAACAACCAAGATGAGGAAGTCAGTCTGACAATCTCAATCAATGAAAACACCTCATCTCAAAAATACAGACGCTTACTATTTACTTGTAGATTCCAATAATTTGTAAAAAAAAAAAAGGTTTTATGCTTAAAATTTTTTATAACTTCAAATATTTATTCATGATGTTTTTTTTTTGTTTTTTTCTTTTCATTGTATATGAAACATATTCATGTTATTTAATCCCGGATCAAGTAATTTGGAAAAAAAAAATGCTTCAAGTTCTTTATATTTGCAAATATTTTCTACACGGAGTTTTGTAAAGTTGTTTTCTTTTCCGGCATATCATACTTTGTATTGTTTTGAATGTTCGGACAATTATTCTCATATCGGGTGTTATGGTCACAACGTTTCGGTCGATAAACCCTGCGACCTTCGTCGGGAGTAAAATCAATGTTTTCTTTCAACTAAGGAAAAGGGGTTAGTTCTGTATTGTAAGAAATCGGACCGTAGGTTTGAGGATGTAGCTATAAAAAATATAAACATTCATACCTCATCTCAAAACTCCAGAACTGCATAATGCATTTAGATTTATTCATAAACTAGTCAGTCATTTTAATCTTTTTTTTTTCCAAAGGAGTCACCACTTAACAAGGCCCGGAGGCCACTCGAGGATAAGGGTTAGTCAATGGGATAATATCGTAGTAATCGTTAGCAGTGGAAATTTGGTAAATTGCATTACTTACAAGGATGGTTCATAAAGAACTTGTTTACGTTAGACTTGAAGATAACCATATTGTAGTCAGCAGGGAAACGTGGGAGAGTTCCACAGGCATGCAGTTCTAAGAAAGAAGCTTTGTTCTAGGCACAGATAAAGAGTGGGGGAAATTATTGATAGTGTTTTCAGCCAGACTAGTGCAGACAAATGGAAGAGAGTTTCACAGACGAGTGTTTTTCTTGAAAGTTTAGCAAGGGAGGGGGACCATAGATTGGAGCTCAGACGAGTACTTGCCTTGAAAATAACGATAAAACAGAGACAGGTTCGTAACGTCTCTTCTGTGGAAAACAGGTTGCAGGGAAGAGAAAAGGGTATCCTCTACTAGGCCATGAAGTTTGTTATGAACTCTGCACATTAATCTATTGTTTCCAGTTTAAAATTCTACTTTTGTGGCTCTTTGAAACCGAAAAGAAAATTGGAAGCATTTAAACATAGAAAGCCAATGCTTTAAAATCCTTGCCAAATCCTCATGTATATAAAAAAAATGAAATTAATTTTATAAATAGATATTAAAGCACGAATATCTATAAAATTATTTTAACAAAATTATAGTTTTATGATAATTTCTAACACAGTGAATCTGATTGCGTGAAAAAAATAGCAGCAGCAGGGAAGAATGGCTGGCTTGCAAAGAGATTAGCAGCAGCAACAGTAATAACCGAAAAAAGCGGATATGCAAATTAGGAAGTGTGCGGGAGAAGAAAAAGGAAAAAAGGAAAATACACCACACACTTGGGGAGAAGCAAAATGCGACAACAAAGAAAATAGATGTATGAAGTCGAGGCCGACGAGCTGTGGCCGACATGCGGTCAGAGAAGAGTGAAATATTTTTAAGTGATGTAGAAAAGATTATAGCGGTAATAAAAAAGAACTTTTGCTGAGAATGAAATTTAATCTATTATATATTATTAAAGTTTTATTTTTAAAGTTTTAATTTGATGAATTACTAAAGTTTTAATTTGATGAATTACTAAAGTTTTAATTTGATGAATTACTAAAGTTTTAATTTGATGAATTACTAAAGTTTTAATTTGATGAATTACTAAAGTTGTATTTTTATGAATTACTAAAGTTTTAATTTATGAATTCTTAAAGAAAAGTTTTATTTTTATGAATTAAAAGTTTTATTTTATGAATTTAAAGTTTTATTTTTATGAATTTAAAGCTTTATTTTTATTTTTATGAAGTACAGTTTTATTTTATGAATTAGTGAAGTAAAGTTTTATTTTTATGAATTACTGAAGTAAAGTTTTATTTTATGAATTACTGAAGTAAAGTTTTATTTTTATTAATTACTAAAGTAAAGTTTTATTTTATGAAGTACTGAAGTAAATTTTTATTTTATGAATTAGGGAAGTAAAGTTTACTGAACTAAACTTTACTTAGGACTGAACTAAACTTTACTAAATTCATAATTAATTAATTACTTTGGTAAAGTTTTATTTCTATGAATTATTGGAGTAAAGTTTTATTTTTATGAATTACTGAAGTAAAGTTTTAATTTATTAATTACCTTAGTAAAGTTTTATTTCTATGAATTACTAAAGTAAAGTTTTATTTTATGAATTACTGAAGGAAAGTTTTATTTTTATGAATTACAAAATTTTTTTATGAATTACTGAAGTAAAGTTTTATTTTAATGAATTGCTAAAGTAAAGTTTTATTTTATGAATTAGTGAAGTAAAGTTTTATTTTATGAATTACCGAAGTAAATTTTCAATTTTTAAAAGTTTTATTTTATGAATTACTACAGAAAAGTTTTATTTTATGAATTACTGAAGTAAATTTTTAATTTGTTGAGCTACTATTTTTTATGTATTACTGAAGTTTTATTTTTATGAATTGCTGAAGTTTTATTTTTATGAATTACTAAAGTTTTATTTTATGAATTACTGAAGTAAAGTTTTATTTTTATGAATTACTAAAGTAAAGTGTTATTTTATGAATTACTGAAGTAAAGTTTTATTTTATGAATTACTAAAGTTAAGTTTTATTTTATGAATTACTAAAGTAAAGTTTTATTTTATGAATTACTGAAGTTTTATTTTTATGAATTACTAAAGTTTAATTTTATGAATTACTGAAGTAAATTTTTATTTTTATGAATTTCTAAAGTAAAGTTTTATTTTATGTATTACTAAAGTTTTATTTTATGAATTACTAAAGTAAAGTTTTATTTTTATGAATTGCTGAAGTAAAGTTTTATTTTATGAATTACTAAAGTAAAGTTTTATTTTTATGAATTACTAAAGTAAAGTTTTATTTTATGAATTACTAAAGTAAAGTTTTATTTTATGAATTACTTAAGTAAAGTTTTATTTTATGAATTACTAAAGTAAAGTTTTATATTTATGAATTACTAAAGTAAAGTTTTATTTTTATGAATTACTAAAGTAAAATTTTATTTTATGAATTACTAAAGTAAAGTTTTATTTTATGAATTAGTAAAGTTTTATTTTCATGAATTACTAAAGTAAAGTTTTATTTTTATGAATTACTAAAGTAAAGTTTTATTTTTATGAATTACTAAAGTAAAGTTTTATTTTATGAATTACTAAAGTAAAGTTTTATTTTTTGAATTACTAAAGTAAAGTTTTATTTTATGAATGACTAAAGTAAAGTTTTATTTTATGAATTACTAAAGTAAAGTTTTATTTTTATGAATTGCTGAAGTAAAGTTTTATTTTATGAATTACTAAAGTAAAGTTTTATTTTTATGAATTACTAAAGTAAAGTTTTATTTTATGAATTACTAAATTAAAGTTTTATTTTATGAATTACTAAAGTAAAGTTTTATTTTTATGAATTACTAAAGTAAAGTTTTATTTTAAGAATTACTAAAGTAAAGTTTTATTTTATGAATTACTAAAGTAAAGTTTTATTTTATAAATTACTAAAGTAAAGTTTTATTTTATGAATGACTAAAGTAAAGTTTTATTTTATGAATTACTAAAGTAAAGTTTTATTTTATGAATTACTAAAGTAAAATTTTATTTCTATGAATTACTAAAGTAAAGTTTTATTTTTATGAGTTACTGAAGTAAAGTTTTATTTTATGAATTACTAAAGTAAAGTTTTATTTTTATGAATTGTTGAAGTAAAGTTTTATTTTTATGAATTACTAAAGTAAAGTTTTATTTTTATGAATTACTAAAGTAAAGTTTTATTTTATGAATTACTGAAGTAAAGTTTTATTTTTATGAATTGCTGAAGTAAAGTTTTATTTTATGAATTACTAAAGTAAAGTTTTATTTTATGAATTACTAAAGTAAAGTTTTATTTTATGAATTACTGAAGTAAAGTTTTATTTTATGAATTACTGAAGTAATGTTTTGATTTTAATGAATTACTGAAGTTTTATTTTATGAATTACTGAAGTAAAGTTTTATTTTTATGAATTACTGAAGTAAAGTTTTATTTTATGAATTACTGAAGTTTTATTTTATGAATTGCATAAGTAAAGTTTTATTTTATGAATTACTAAAGTAAAGTTTTATTTTTATGAATTGCTGAAGTAAAGTTTTATTTTTTGAATTACTAAAGTAAAGTTTTATTTTCTAAATTACTAAAATAAAGTTTTATTTTATAAATTACTAAAGTAAAGTTTTATTTTTATAAATTACTAAAGTAAAGTTTTATTTTATAAATTACTAAAGTAAAGTTTTATTTTATCAATTACTAAAGTAAAGTTTTATTTTATAAATTACTAAAGTAAAGTTTTATTTTATACATTACTAAAATAAAGTTTTTTTTTATAAATTTCTAAAGTAAAGTTTTATTTTATAAATTATTGAAGTAAAGTTTTATTTTATAAATTACTAAAGTAAAGTTTAATTTTATAAATTACTAAAGTAAAGTTTTATTTTATAAATTACTAAAGTAAGGTGCAACGGCGACGTTACAATTTACTTTCAATTAATAATTTAATTAAAAAATCGATTTACAATTTACTTTCAATTAATAATTTAATTAAAAAATCGATTTACAATTTACTTTCAATTAATAATTTAATTAAAAACTCGATTTACATTTTACTTTCAATTAATAATTTAATTAAAAAATCGATTTACAATTTACTTTCAATTAATAATTTAATTAAAAACTCGATTTACAATTTACTTTCAATTAATAATTTAATTAAAAAATCGATTTACAATTTACTTTCAATTAATAATTTAATCAAAAAATCGATATTGCAATAATTAAATTTAAATTTTAAATACTAGTTGAAAAGAAAAAGAAATATTAAACAAATCTAAAGCAAAAAGTTCTGGGTAGAAACAGCTAGTTAATAAAAAGAAAATAGAAATAGAATAAGTTAAAGAAGTTTGAAACAGACTAGGATTCCTCTTCCTCTTTAAGAAAATGCTATGCATAAAAAATGCGAGAAAAATAGACTAAATTGCTGTAATAATACAAAAATGAGGGGAAAACAAAATGACTCATAAAAAGTAGGGGAGAACAGTTTAGCCAGTAGCTTGAAGAAATTGATAAGTTAAAACAAACAACAACAAATTAGTAGCTTAAAATACAAGTAAAAAAGGGATGGAGCGTTTTGGATGGAAATAGCAAAAAACTAATTTCAAAATAGAATAAACAAAAGAGCAAAACAAGGACATATTTATTATTAAGATACGTCCATCCAATCAGTGCGTTTAACGCTGGAGCTGCAACTTTAAACATACATGTGACATTATTCTTTTGAAATTTTGAGATGATGATTGATAATTCGTAGTATTGGAATTTTTCGGACTACTATTCCCATCTTCAGTGTTATATTCATAACGTTTGACCTAATGAACTTGGAAATCTATATATATAAAAGCGAAAATGTATGTATGTATCTGTGTATTGTGTATGTTTGTGTGTCTGCTAAAAACTTTCGACAGACACGACGAAAATTCAAAAACTCGGTATCATAGTGAAGCCCCATCCTTCGCTCGAAAACGAAAAATTGGCCAAAAACGTTAATTTTTTCACCCCGAAATCGACAATTTTCGACAGGGAGGGGTCAACAAAAACGGTCCTATCGTGACGACGACCGATTCTACGCATGCGTCGATGACGTCATGACCTGATTTACTTTACATAGTTTAAAAACTGATTAAATTTCATGTACGTCGCGTTAGCTCAGTTGATTACCGCGTTGGTTCATTATCTAAAAGTTTTGGGTTCGAATCGTGGTGTGAGATGTCTTTTTTTTTTCGATTTTTTTAAATTTAAATATTGAACCAGTGTTATTTAAGCCATTTTTCACGTAACGATCGTTTTTCTGTTTTTTTTTTTTTACTTCGTTTATCCACCCCCGACCACACACCCCAAAACACTCGGGTACCCACCGATTTTTTAAAATTTGAATATCGAAACAGGCTTATTTAAGCTATTTTTCACGTGTTCGTTTCTGTTTTCATCGTTCGTTTGCCTTACGTTAGTTTTTTTGTGTTTTTTTCCGATGTTTTGATTACCCCCTCTTAAGTTTTAACGTTGATTTTCCTTTTTACTTCGCTTATAACAAACAAACCTGGCCATTGACGTCGTCGTCGTCATCGTCGCCGTAACGCTCAACGACTTCCGTGCACGCACCTGTCAATCTGGTTCTTACTTAAATAAATTCAAACATCTTCAGTAACTCATTCTGGCTGGCCGATTTTATATTTAAACTTCGCCTCAGGGCTTCGGGTTCGATCCTACCAACTTTTACCCCCACCCCGGTTTCTTTTTTATTTAACACCACACACACCTCCAAACACCCGGGCAACGCCAGGTACACCCACTAGTCTTATATAAAATAGATAAGGTCACAATAGAAAAATGTATATGTTTCTGAATTTTTGAAATAAGGATTAATATTTTTTTTACAAGAGAGTCAATACTTATAAAGGCATGAAGGCCACTCGAGGATAAGGGTTAATGAGTGTACATTTGTCACAAAAACAACAGCATAATGATCGTTAGTGTTGGAAATGACAAGAACTTGTTTACATTGGACTTGAAAACGACAACGTTGTAGTCAGCTGGAAAGCAAGCTAGTGGGACAGAGTACAAAGGAGCTATTCTAGGAAATAAACTTTGTTCATGTAATTTGCGTTTAGATTTAGGCACAGACAGAGTGGGGGAAATTGTTGATAGTGGTTGTAACTAAACGAGTGCTTTCGTATTATTTAAATTATTCAGAAACCTGAAGATTTTTTACAACGTTTGCCTGGACGAATTTTGGGAGCCTTATTACCAATATATCTATAAAAGTGAGAATGTATGTGTGTGTGTGCATGTGTGACGACACTTCTCAACCTATATACTCAACGAATTTTTGATCGACAGACTTGAAATTTGTTATATAAGGCATTCAGACATGTTGAAAAGTTTTA
>NC_136502.1:113836558-113841558 GCF_053919585.1 Euprymna scolopes
GCTAGTATATAATAAAAGTTACATATGAAATTCTGTGCAGATTCCAGAGTATGTCAGCAAAATTCTCGTTCGAAAAGATACACCTGAAGAAGGTTGGGTGTTACATTGGTCGAAACGTTGTGAAAATAACATTCAAGATGAGAATAGTAGTTTGAATTATCTAATTAATATGACTATAATGTGATAGACTGACGAAAATGCTATTTCAAACTTCAGTGTGACAGACCAAGAAATGTTATTTAAAACTTAACCACGACAAACTGACAGATATGTCCATTCAATATGCACATTTAATGATTAAAATTTTATTTTAAACTTAAGTATATCTTAGAGAGATGTATTTACAGAGTAAAAAAAATGCTATTTCAAATTTAAGCTCGATTATATATAGGTTCAATCCTCAGTGCGGGCGAGATTCAAAATAAAATTGTGAATTACTTTGGACTTCTATCCAGGGATGGCTGACGAAACAAGAATATGATACATCTGTGGATAAAATAAAGGGGTTCTATTCGGAATCCCCTGCAGATTTCAGAGTTCGACAAGATACACCTGAAGAAGGTCGGAGGTTACATCGACCGAAACGTTTAGAAAAGAACACTCAAGATGAGAGCAGTAGTTTGAAGAATAAATAATATGAATCAACTAAAAAATTCTATCTTTTATTTTTTACTTGGGCGTCACCACTTATCAAGGCCCAAGGGCTATTCGAGGATAAGGGTGTTAGTGTAATAATCATTAATAGTGTAAATTAGGTAGAATTTGATTATTTATTGGGACGGCTCAACAAGAGCTTGTTTACATTGGAGTTGAAGGCTACCTTGTAGCTATCTCAAATTTAAGTCTTATTGATCAAAAATGCAATTTCAAACTCCAGTGTGTGGGACCGACGAATATATTAGTTAAAACTTAGCTATAAAAATTAGACTGGGTATTTATTTGTTTCTCCACTGAACAAATAAGGCACAAGGCCGTTTTTTATGTGGAGATGGAGGAAGGAAAGAGGTAAGGAGAGGAGGGAGGAGGGGGAGCTGGTAGTGCTGCCTCTTCGTATATAGGGTTGCCCCTACATGGACCAGAGACTGATTGCCACTTGAGCGATGGTCTTTCAGTGCAGCATCTGCTGGAACAGATACTACACTTTAATCTTTGCTGCCGGGCCACGGAAGGCCAGCGACTATAAAATTAGGCTGAGCTTCTTATAGGAACAGGTTGATGGTATCTAACATAAGATATGTTTATTCAATGTGTGCTGTTAGCAAGATTGACCTAACATTTCAAACATACATATGGCGGACTGACACACGTACTAATATATGTAGATATTATTAAGTCCTGAGAGATATACATGCATCTAATAGAAAGAAAGAAAATGTGATTTCAAACTTAAGTATTACAGACCAAAGAAAATGCTGTTTTAAACTTAAGCCTGGCAGACCAAAAAAACATATGCTGTTTCACATTTAAGCATAGCAAATGAAAATTTTATTTCAAACTTAAGCTTTACAGACCAAAAAAAATGCTATTTTAAAATAATCCTGTTAGACAAAAACAAATGCTATTTCAAACTTAAGATAAAAAACAAATGCTATTTCAAACTTAAGATAAAAAAAGAAATGCTATTTCAAACTTAAGATAAAAAAACAAATGCTATTTCAAACTTAAGATCAAAAAACAAATGCTATTTCAAACTTAAGATCAAAAAACAAACGCTATTTCAAACTTAAGATAAAATAACAAATGCTATTTCAAACTTAATATCAAAAAAATCTATTTAATATTAAAATGTAACAGATCAATGAAAATTCTATTTCAAACTTAAGCGTAACAAACAAAAGAATTGCTATTTCCAATTTAAGCTTGACAGGCATAAAAAATGCATGACAGATGAAAGAATTTTTTTTCAAACTATTACTTGACAAACTAAAGAAAATGATTTTTAGAACTTTAATTTTAGAAATATTTGAACATATTCTTCCATTTACTTTACATATTAAGTGATTAAAATACTATTTCAAATTCAAGCAAACTAAATACTGATGGACAGACAGATGGACGGACAGTGAACCTATTATGGAGGTACATGGACACATCGAAAAACTTTATTAAAAATACAATAAATGAAAAATCAACGAAATTCAGGGAAATTAAACTTTGGAAAAAAAGATAGGATAGAAGAAGAAAAAAAGGATTTGAGTAAAAATATAAAATACAAAAATTGAAATAGGAGGAGGAGGAGGAGGAGGAGGAGGAGGAGGAGGAGGAGGGGGAGAAGTATAAAACGAAATGAAAAAGTAAAGAAAAAGAAAAGAAAGGAAATAATTAAAAAGAAAAAATAAATAAAAAATAAAAAAGAAATGAAAAAACAAGAAAATGGAAAAAAAATTGAAAAGCTAGAAAAGAGACTTGAAAAAGAGAAAAGAAATAAAAAAGGAGACAAGAAAAGAAAAGAAAAGAAAAGGAAAATAAATGAAAAGAAGAGAAAAGAACTGAAAAAAGAAGAAAACAAATGAAAAAAGAGAAAGAAATTAAAAAGTAGAAAAGAAATTAAAAAGAAACGAAGGAAAAGAGAAAAAAAGAAAGAGAGAAAAAGAAAAAGAAAACAGAAAAGAAAAGAAAAAAGAAAAAGGAAACGAAAAAGAAAAGAAGAAATGAAAAAAAAACAAAAGTAAAAGAAAAGTAAAAGAAAAGAAAAAGATGAAAAAGAAAAGGAAAAATGAAAATAAAGGAAAAAAATTAAAAAGAAAAAGAAAAAAGAAAAGAGAAAGAAAAGAAAAAGAAAAAAGAAATGAAAAAGAAAAGAAAGAAAAGAAAAGAAAAAGAAAAGAAAAAGAAAACAGAAAGAAATGAAAAAGAAAAGAAAAGAAAAGAAAAAGAAACGAAAAAGAAAAAAAAGAAAAAGAAATGAAAAAGAAAAAAAGAAAAAGAAATGAAAAAGAAAAGAAAACAGAAATGAAAAAGAAATTAAAAACAAAAGAAATGCAAAAAAAGTAAAGAAATCGAAAAGCAATGGAGGAAACAAAAATGGCCGCAAATGAGCTAATATCGATAACAAACAACCGAGGAGTTCATTTGGCTGGTGCCTAGTTTCCTGTCTTGGCAATTCCAACCATTATCAAGAAAAAACTACAGAACATTGAAATGACAAAGAATAAGATAAAAACAGTGCTTGTGATGATGAAGATGATGATCATGACCATCATCATCATCTTCACATTCATGGTCATCATGATGATTAAACACCACCACGTGGCCAATCGAACAAACATAGTCGTCATCAGGATTTGTGCTCGACTACGTACGTGATTGTTGCTGTAGGGACAACTTAACATGGGGAAGAGGGTTGAGAATCAGAAAATGGGAAGAAAAAGAAGTAGCAGCTAATATTTAATGATGACTGATATGTGTGATGGCGCGGACTTTGGATAAATCGTAATCACTCGGGTTATATAGCCGGGTTGATGAAGGAGGAGACTGGATGGGTGATGCTGCAGGCTTGAGCGTTTGCGATGGGCAGGTGGATGTAAGACTGGAATCCTTTAAAGGTATTGGAGCGATTATGGCAAAGAACACTAGAGGGTGCTGGGTGTGGGCCGGGTGATGCCGCATGTGTGGGTGTCAAGAGGTCGCCACTTTTCCAACAAGAAAAGGCGGTAAGCGTTTAATAGGCAATCTAGGCACGCACGGCCACAGCAACTAAAGGAGATCTGATAGAAAGCATGGCCGTGGTAAAAATCTCAGAAGAAGCCTTGGACAAAACTATGAAGAGGCGTTCATCCCTTACGTTTCCCTCTCACTCTTTTTCTGGTTATGTGTCGTTGTTGTCCACTGTCCATCTTGTCCTGACCGTCTAAACTTATCCAAGTGTCCACCATCCACCGGCTTTCTGTCTGTCCTTCCCTTGCCTCTACGGATTCCACGATGACTGGCCACCATCTTTAAGCAGTTCGATGCTTAAAACCAAAAGTCGATTGCTTGACTTGCATTTGTGGTGATAGTGGTGATGGGGGGGGGAGAAGAAGAAGGATGCAACAAGAAGATGAAGAAGCAAGGATCGAAAATGACAGCTAAGATGGAAAATGATGAAGTAGGGGAGGGGAATGATTTATGGCTTATTGATGACCTGGCCATTGGTCAGAATCAAATCCACACTCCCCAAGCAATCACGCCGGACACCCCCTCTTCTTCAACTAACCAGCCAGTCACTTCCTGGACAGAAGAAAAAGATAAAAGAAAAGAAACAAAAATGTATGGGGGAGGATGTGAAAAAAAAAACAAGTGACATAAAATGATAAGTGAGAACTATCAGGCAAGAGACACTGAAAAAAGATGCTGGTAAGGATGAGGATGAAGATGAGCCTTTTATAGTAGAGATGTTTTGAAGGCACATTTTATATATAAAGTAAAGTGAAGGTTTCCACCTTATTCCATTGACCTATACAGCTCTTTAAACAGAAGCTCATATGGTGCCTAAATCTAAATGTGAATTCCATGAACTAAGCTTCTTTCCTAGAACTGCCCGCCTGTGAAACTCTGTTCAACTGGCTTGCTTTAATTTAAATAATAATAATACTGGTTTGCTACAATATGGTTGTCTTCAAGTCCAATTTAAACAAGTTCTTGCTGAGTGGTGCCCTTAAATAATCAAATTATACCAAATCCCCACTACTAACGATTACTACACTGTTGTCCTGATCACAACCATATACACATCCTCGAGTGGCGTTTTGGCCTCGATAAGTGGTAACCCTCCTGTAAAAAAAAGAATTCTTTATGCGCGCTTTGGTCTGATTATTGGTGCCTGTTTCAAAACAAGTTCTTAATTGCGTTCGAATGCACCATTTGCTTTTATATTTAGTCTATTTTTTTTTTTTTGCTTCTTAATTTCAATATAAAAATAGGAGTAGCTAATCCTCCATCCACATTGGAAGATCAGGTAACCATCCTTCAACCAAAACACACAGCAAAAACAAAAAATACGGTATAAATCTAACTGAAGT
>NC_136502.1:113846558-113871558 GCF_053919585.1 Euprymna scolopes
TTATAGCTAGACAAATGTTTGTTGGGAAGTTCTGACGATTAAAGCTCAGTCGAGCACCGGTCATCAGCATAACGATTAAGCAGAGATAGACTCGCAACTTCTCTTCTGTGGGAAAGGGGTCTGAAATGAATTTAGAAAGAAATTCTCCACTTTAAATAAAACGCCAGTGGCCTGTGTTATGGATCGCCAGAAATGAGAATGAGCGAAAGATTTATTACACTGTGCGTAAATATTTTATTACACTGTGCGTAAATATTTTATTACACTGTGCGTAAATATTTTATTACACTGTGGGTAAATATTTTATTACACAGTGCGTAAGTATTTTATTACACTGTGGGTAAATATTTTATTACACTGTGGGTAAATATTTTATTACACTGTGGGTAAATATTTTATTACAGTGTGGGTAAATATTTTATTACACTGTGGGTAAATATTTTATTACACTGTGGGTAAATATTTTATTACACTGTGCGTAAGTATTTTATTACACTGTGGGTAAATATTTTATTACACTGTGCGTAAATATTTTATTACACTGTGGGTAAATATTTTATTACACTGTGGGTAAATATTTTATTACACTGTGGGTAAATATTTTATTACACTGTGGGTAAATATTCTATTACACTTTGGGTAAGTATTTAATACACTGTGCGTAAATATTTTATTACACTGTGCGTAAGTATTTTATTACACTGTGGGTAAATATTTTATATTATTACAGTGTGCTCAAATATTTTATTACAGTTGCTCAAATATTTTATTACACTGTGCGTAAGTATTTTATTACACTGTGGGTAAATATTTTATTACACTGTGCGTAAATATTTTATTACACTGTGGGTAAATATTTTATTACACTGTGCGTAAATATTTTATTACACTGTGGGTAAATATTTTATTACACTGTGGGTAAATATTTTATTACACTGTGGGTAAATATTTTATTACACTGTGGGTAAATATTCTATTACACTTTGGGTAAGTATTTAATACACTGTGCGTAAATATTTTATTACACTGTGCGTAAATATTTTATTGCGCTGTGCGTAAATATTTTATTACACTGTGGGTAAATATTTTATTACACTGTGGGTAAATATTTTATTACACTGTGGGTAAGTATTTTATTACACTGTGGGTAAATATTTTATTACACTGTGGGTAAATATTTTATTACACTGTGGGTAAATATTTTATTACACTGTGCGTAAATATTTTATTACACTGTGGGTAAATATTTCATTACACTGTGCGTAAATATGTTATTACACTGTGCGTAAATATTTTATTACACTGTGGGTAAATATTTTATTACACTGTGGGTAAATATTTTATTACACTGTGGGTAAATATTTTATTACACTGTGGGTAAATATTTTATTACACTGTGCGTAAATATTTTATTACAGTGTGCGTAAATATTTTATTACACTGTGGGGTAAATATTTTATTACACTGTGTGTAAATATTTTATTACACTGTGCGTAAATATTTTATTACAGTGTGCGTAAATATTTTATTACACTGTGGGTAAATATTTTATTACACTGTGCGTAAATATTTTATTACACTGTGCGTAAATGCGTAAATATACATTTATATGTTTAACTGCATTAATTTGTCAAATTTTGATATCCATGTATCGTTACCTCAGATAATAGCAAATACCGCTGGAGAGCTAAATGTTTTGGTTTCGATTCTAGCTGATAGCACTCAAGTCATATATTTTCTTTTTCTTTAATTTGATATCACTACTTCCGTACTTTGGGGTAATTGCGCCAACTAAAAAAATAGTGCTCTTTATATGTGTATCTGTCAAAGGAGCACTTACCCTGGACTTGGCGCAATTACCCCAAAGGGTACAACATAATAATCAATAGAGAAGTGGCTGCATAATAATAAATATAAAATCGGCATGAACTAAAATATCATATTTAAGCGTATTTTACGACCAGAACATGCCGAATAGCCCGCTATTAATTGTATAAAAGCTGAATTTGTGACCCATTACAATTTTAAAGAAGATATAAAAAAAAAAAAAACGAAAATGAAAGTAAAATCAATCTCAAATAACGTTATTATATGCAAATAAATACGTGACATCTGTGATCATTTTTATATACACAATGGCATGAAAAATCTATCTTTGTCATTTTTTTTGTCGAATTAGGTAAAACATTTTTTGCAAAATTGTCATTTCCTAGAATTTTGTGGCGAATCTTAGTGATGCGAGTGGCGTTATTTTCTATCATGATATTTCAGCGATTGAGAATCGTTTTAAATAAAAATTGGACCCCGCCATGTTAGCAAGCTATTGTTGGAATATAAACATGGAGGATGACACTCAACACAAGAGGGTTAAGAGAACAAGTGTTGTTTAAACTTATAATTCTGCGTTTTGCATTCATAACCAATAATAATATAGTTTATAGTACATGAAAAGCCTGGGAAGGTGGACATTCTAGAACTGCACAGAACTAACATTACACCACAATCAATAGGGATCAGGTCATTTGGAGGAATGGTCTAATCTCTGTTGACTTTGTGGGCCGAGGAGGGGAGATGACACTCAACCCAAGAGGGTTAAGAGGACAAATGTTGTTTACACTGACAATTCTGTGTTTTTCATTCATAACCAATAATAAAATGATTCATAGTACATAAAATCGGTGCCTAATCTGAAGAAATAAAGGTAAGATTTAGTTTCAGGATATTTTTCTTACATCAAAACGGGTCTTATGTGGCATGTACTTTTTTAACCTGAAATTTGTTGCATAATGTTATTAGACATAGGAACATGAAATTTGTTGTGCAGTGTTATTAGACATAGGAACATGAAATTTGTTGAGCAGTTTTATTAGACATAGGAACATGAAATTTGTTGCATAATGTTATTAGACATATGAACATGAAATTTGTTGTGCAGTGTTATTAGACATAGGAACATGAAATTTGTTGTGCAGTGTTATTAGACATAGGAACATGAAATTTGTTGTGCAGTGTTATTAGACATAGGAACATGAAATTTGTTGCATAGTGTTATTAGACATAGGAACATGAAATTTCTTGCGCAGTTTTATTAGACATAGGAACATGAAATTTCTTGCGCAGTTTTATTAGACATAGGAACATGAAATTTATTGCACAGTGTTATTAGACATAGGAACTTGAAATTTATTGCACAGTGTTATTAGACATAGGTACATGAAATTTGTTGCATAGTGTTATTAGACATAGGAACATGAAATTTGTTGCATAGTGTTATTAGACATAGGAACATGAAATTTGTTGCATAGTGTTATTAGACATAGGAACATGAAATTTGTTGCATAATGTTATTAGACATAGAAACATGAAATTTGTTGTGCAGTTTTATTAGACATAGGAACATGAAATTTGTTGTGCAGTTTTATTAGACATAGGAACATGGAATTTGGGATATAGTGTTATTAGTCATAGGAACATGAAATTTGTTGTGCAGTTTTATTAGACATAGGAACATGAAATTTGTTGTGCAGTGTTATTAGACATAGGAACATGAAATTTGTTGAGCAGTGTTATTAGACATAGGAACATGAAATTTGTTGTGCAGTGTTATTAGACATAGGAACATGAAATTTGTTGCATAGTGTTATTAGACATAGGAACATGAAATTTATTGCATAGTGTTATTAGACATAGGAACATGAAATTTGTTGAGCAGTTTTATTAGACATAGGAACATGAAATTTGTTGCATAGTGTTATTAGACATAGGAACATGAAATTTGTTGTGCAGTGTTATTAGACATAGGAACATGAAATTTGTTGCATAATGTTATTAGACATAGGAACATGAAATTTGTTGTATAATGTTATTAGACATAGGAACATGAAATTTGTTGCATAATGTTATTAGACATAGGAACATGAAATTTGTTGCATAATGTTATTAGACATAGGAACATGAAATTTGTTGCATAGTGTTATTAGACATAGGAACATGAAATTTGTTGTGCAGTGTTATTAAACATAGGAACATGAAATTTTTTGCATAGTGTTATTAGACATAGGAACATGAAATTTGTTGCATAGTGTTATTAGACATAGGAACATGAAATTTGTTGTGCAGTGTTATTAGACATAGGAACATGAAATTTGTTGTGCAGTTTTATTAGACATAGGAACATGAAATTTGTTGTGCAGTTTTATTAAACATAGGAACATGAAATTTGTTGCATAATGTTATTAGACATAGGAACATGAAATTTGTTGTGCAGTGTTATTAGACATAGGAACATGAAATTTGTGTTATTTAAGAGGATGGCTTTACAAGAAAGTGTCCATTCCATTTGTACATTTAACAATGAAAATATTACAAACTAATGCATGATATACAGACGAACAGAGCTTCTCATATTGATACGTGGACGCCCGTAAAAAATGAGAATGTCCTGTCAAAGCAGATGAAGGCTATCGTTAGCGTCCTTGTCAGGAGATCAAAGAAGGAATAAAGTTTGACAAAATCTTTTGATGATCACAGCAACCGTGACAGTCCTTTAGTATCTTGCTTTTTCTTCTTTTAACAGCACGACATTAGAGGAATATTTTCACCGTTTATCGTGATATCAAAACAACGTGAATCACTGTTGATATCACATTTATCAACATTAATCAGAGTGCTTTATCAAATTGGGATAGGATAAACCTCAAAGAAAACCCAAGCATGAGAAAAATATTCTCATCCTCTGCAACATCATTCGCATCATCATCTCCATCTCTATTATTATTATATAATTATATAAATGGAACTTTGTGTGTGTGTGTGTGTGTGTGTGTGTGTGTCTTCGTTCCCTATTGACTCCTAAACAGCTGGGTCGATTTTTTAAAAAAATTCACACGAAGGTACTTCATGTGTTTAGCAGTGTTCTTAGATAGATTTTGTATCGGAATGTCTCTGATAAGTATCGATAATAAAAAAAATCCAATGAAAGAAGGAAAAGGTGATCTTCACTAAAGTTAACACCTTATACCGCCTAACATCACAAGTGTATTTGAAAAGTTTTATTACTGCACAAGCAGAAAAGCCCGGCATATAAAATCAACAATAGGTTCTTTGATATGGCCGGGGGTGCATTCGAAATAAATGTTTCTGTTTTGAGCCCAATTGAACCCTGATACTTGATATTTGCATTTGAAACTTTAATTCAAGCCATTAAATAAAAATAATTTTATGAAAAAATTAACAGTAGATTCTCTACAGTGCAATGTAGACTATAATGTTTTGTAGACAAAGTAACTGCGGGTAGGATTGAAATATGGACGATTTTATAGAATTTGATGATAATAAAATATGGAGGGATGAAACATTCATTGATCCTTATTCATTCCCGGGCAACGTTGTGTCTCCCTGCTAGTATATAATAATGTTATTCGAGAATGATTTTACTTTCATTTTCGTTTCGTGTTTTTTTATTCTTTCAAATTTTAAAGGTCATAAATTAAGGTTTTATACAATTGATAGCGAGCTATCTGGTCGTAAAATATGCTTACATATGATATTTTAATTTATGCCGATTTCATATTCATTATTATGCAGCTAATTCTTTATTGATTATTATATTGTACCCAATATATAGAGTAGTGATATCCAAGAAAAAGAACAAATATGACTTGAGTGCTATCAGCTAGAATCGAAACCAAAACAGTTAGCTTTCCAGCATTATTTGTTATCATCTGAGGTAATGACACATGAATATCAAAACTTGACAAATTAATGCAGTTAAACATATAAATGTATATTTACGCATGCGTAGTGCATACATATTATGTAAACTTACATCCGCCAAGTTCCAATTTTTCACTTTTGACCAATTCTTTTCCGGTAAAAAAATAATCGAATTTGTTCCACAATTCTAATCCCCTATATATTAAGTTTCAAATCTGTAGACCAAAAATTAACAGAGTATTTTAGCAGAGATCGTTACACACATACACACACACACACACACACACACACACACACACACACACACACACACACTCACACACAAGGTCACTTTATAGCTATATAAGACTTTGAGGACTTTGCACCCTTGCTTGTATCTTGTCTTCAACGGTCGGCCATTTTCATCTTTTAAAAAAAGAAATAACAGATGAATATATATATATGAGTATGGACGTAGTTCAGGAATGAGGGTGGAGAGTTATACATTTTGGTTTCGATTCTAGCTAATGACACCCTACTCATATATAATTGTTTTACTTTTCATCTCACTACTATATATTGGGTACAATATAATAATCGATAGAGAATTATCTTAATATAATAAATATACAATCTGCATGAATTAAAATTTCATATTTACATGCATCTTACAACCGGGCAATGCCAGGCGGCCTGCTAATGTATATATAGTTTCGATCCTGGCTGGAGATAGTTGCTTGTCTAGCCGCACAGATGAGCTGTGATACAGCGAAACAGTGCTGTATGTGAATGACTATATATATATATATATATATATATATATATATATATAATGTGTACACGAGATGCTTTCAATAAGTTTCCAGACATTTTTGTACAGGCATTTAAGATTTAAAATTTAAAATTTTCGTAGACTCTTGAAAATTCAGTATGTCATTGCTATACATCTTATGAAATGACTGAACAATTTTTATGATTTCAGGTTTAAATTAACAGCTACAACAGGAATTGGAATACACCCTACTAAAGCCTACTTGTCACAGCTGGTAAACTTCAAAAATGCAATCTGGACGTGAGGACAATTTAGAAGAACGATATGCAATAAAATTCTGCTTTAAACTTGGAAAAAATGCCACAGTTACGTTTGGAATGCTTCAGACTGCTTTTGGACCATCTTGTATGAATCACGCATCAGTTTTTGAGTAGCATAAGAGATTCAAGGAAGGCAAGGAGTCTGTGAGTGATAATAAGAGGTGTGGAAGGAGTAAGGAAGTCAGAACTCCAGAGTTGATTGGCCAAATAAAGAATTTCATGGATAATGACCGTCGTGTGTCTATAGAGATAATAAGTGCACAGTTTGGTGTCAGTGTGGGAACTGTACACACAATTATTCACGATGAACTGAAGTGGAAGATTTGCGCGAATCCACCAGTCCACCAGTCCATCCTTGTCACAGACTATTTCACCAAGATGGACATTAATACAGTTTCTCACCCTCCGTATCATCTAGACCTTGCTCCCTGTGACTTTTGGTTATTCCCTAAGCTCAAAGAAAACCTTAGAGGCTGTCGTTATGAGAAGGGTCATTGACATGCTCACACAAGAGGCCTTCCATGAGGCCTTCTCAAAGTTGTTGGAATGGAACAAGTGCATTGCAGCCAGAGGAGATTACTTCAAAGGAAACTAGAGTTCCATATGTGTACTATCAATAAAATATCAATAAAACAGCAATAAAATATCAATAAAATAGCCCTTACGAAAAAGCCTGGAAACTTATTGAAAGCACCTCATATATATTTATTTCTGTGGAAATATTTTTTTCAATTATATTATACTTTCTATTAATACCAATCCTTAATTTATGAAACTTTATGTAATTACAGAGCATATAGCAAATAAATAAAAAAAAGGAGGAGTTAAGGGCAGAATAAATTCATTGATTGATATAATAATTAAATGAATGGTTTTGCACTACGAAACAGTTGTTGTCAAGAATGGTGAATGCCAATGTAATTAAAGGAATAAATTGTAAGATGGTCAACATCATGAAACTTGGAATATAGACTTTTGTCATTTATTTGTTTATATATATATATATATATATATATATATATATATATGTATATATATATATCATGCTTGATTTTTATACATACATTCAAGCATTATGAATCTATATTCGATTTAAAAATATTATGATAAAATTAAAAAGCATTTTTTTTTTAGACTTTTATTTAAAAATTCAATCCTTATAACATTAGCTATACGTATGCCCCTTTCTTTCTTACAGCCAATTACCAATTATGGGACATCGGTGATTTGGATTTTCAGGTATACCGAAAATAATTAATAAAACAAATTTAATTTCACAAAATTTCACAGAGCTAGGAGCAGGAGTTCATTGGGTCGCTCATTTTCTCTCGGGTAAAACCGATACGGGCCAGCTAGTATATCTGATTTTTTTTTTTCTTATTCATCAAACGTGGAAATGTGATTATTGATTGCAATATAAAAGACATAATTAATTGTTTGCATGATTGTTTTTAGTCAAGAAACATTTAAAAGGTGTCCAGGGATTTCGAGGTGTATCGTTATTTCTCAACCAGCCACTTGAGACGTGCCACTATAAATTCATCAAACAAAATAAACGTTTTAAACTCCATCATAGCCGCCATTTCTCTTGAGAATAACGTTTTACTTGTAAACACATTAACAACCAATCAAGGAGCGTGTAAACAATATCAGCTTCGTGTTCATTTATTTAAACATTGTTTGAATGTTTGTCATGTTAATAATTAAAAACAATGGATACCCTTTTGATAGGTGCCTGTGCAATGAGGAGTTTATTATGAAGCAATGGTTGAACAATCATTGACTGCGCCTTTCCTGAACCGGCATTATATTGGCCAGCAAAAATACAAGAAGTAATCTAATCAAACATTACCACATGACTGTTTCTCTGCAGACTACAACATGATTGTCTTCAAGTCTAATATCAACAAATATTTACCGAGTGGTCCTCTTAAGTTATCAAATATTGTCCATCCTGTCCATTTTTTCTTTCAATAATCTTATGCTGGTATATATAATCCAGTTGACAAACACCTTAGCCCTTATCCTCGAATGTCTTAAGGCTTTGGTAAATGTCAACTCATCTATATATATAAAACAGTATGTGTGTGCGTGTATGTCTGTCACTTGAAATCACACCAAAGACCATCACTGTGACCGGAAACTTTGTTTTCATCAACCTGGGCACGTCCCTGTTATCTGCTGCAATTCAGCAATGGATTTTGAGGGGGCTAGCAATGATCCTGTTGTCATAACTTGGAACGGTAGAGAGCATGAGTTGTACAGCGGCGCATCCCCGATCTTGCTTGTTGAGCATTGTGTCACTTTCAGACATGATAGAAGGCTCTTATCACTCTTGGGATTTGTACACAACTGGCCAACGAGTAGATGATCTGCAACAACAAAAAGAAAACTGGTTTTCATCAAACAGAAATGGAATCATGCCGTCTTTTCTAGGACGACAATTTTATAGTTCCACCCTGTAAGTATTGAATTTTTTTTCTTTCTGAAGATAAGGTATTCCTCGAAAATTTAGAGAACTTAACACCACGATAGCATTCTAGTTAATATATTATGCTGGTAAATAAATAATTTAGAATTGAAAATTATAGACATCTTTAAATAATACCATTTCTTTTTACCTTGTTTTATTAAAAAAAATATTTTTGTAAGGAGTGCTGTACAAAGGCTTTGGTAATGCAGTTTTTTTTAGAAAAACACACAAAGGCTTTGGCAATGCAGTTTTTTTTAGAAAAACACACAAAGGCTTTGGCAATGCAGTTTTTTTTAGAAAAACACACAAAGGCTTTGGCAATGCAGTTTTTTTTAGAAAAACACACAAAGGCTTTGGCAATGCAGTTTTTTTTAGAAAAACACCATTGGTTATTCATAACCAATGGTGTTTTTCTAAACTCCTTACAAAAAAAAAAAATTTAAATAACATTTTTTTTTTCAATTATTCAAGAAGGAGAAAAAAGCCATTCCAGCATATATCAGGAGGCATTTAATTCTTGCATTACTATCCCTGTTTTCTAGACGGTGATAGATGGTTTAGTGTCCCCGACGAAACGTCTTTTAACAGATATTTCAACTGAAGGAATTTATCACATTCTTGGACGAATTATTATTATTATTATTATTACTAGTATTATTATTATTATTATTATTATTAGTAGTAGTAGTAGTAGTAGTATTAGTAGTAGTAGTAGTAGTAGTAGTAGTACATAAATAGAAGGCCGTTCGACTAAAGTCACATGACCTGCTGACATCATAGAATAAAGTATAATGGCCATGGTTAAGCGATAGATGACTATTACGAGGATTATTTTAAAATTTGTGCATATTAAAATTAATAATGAAATACACTTTTAAAAAATAAAACCTCCCTATAATAATTTCCTCAATAAAAAAATACTCGACATTCCGGCATATTTCTCCAGATATTTCATTGCTGCATTACTTCCCTTGGTTTCTGGACGGTGACAGCTAATTTGGTGTCCCCATTCCAACAGATATTTTAACTAAAGAAATTTATCACATTATTAGACGAATTATTAGGATTATTATTATGCTTATTATTATTATCATCATTATTATTATTATTATTATTATTATTATTATTATTAGTAGTAGTAGTAGTAGTAGTAGTAGTAATATTATTATTATTAGTTTTTCTGTAAAAAATATGTTTATTTACTTTTAAGAATGTTTCACATAAAGAAAGTATCAATAACAATAAATAAATATTACAGATTTTTTATTGTAAAAATAAAAAATGTTCACATTGTTCCATTTTCATATAAAATATTAATAATAAATAATAAAAAATGATACCATAATATTATATATTATAATACATAATATGTGTTGGAAGATGTTTCGTTGGGGATGCGGAATCATCTACTACCGTCTAGAAAACAAGGGAGTTAATACAACAATGAAATGCCCCGGGGAATATGCCGGAATGCCTAAATAGAAAGTACGTTTTCTCTGTCCCATCAACATAATCAACAACGAGTTCAGATTCCTTTAAAACGTTCATGTGAAAACTTCCAACAATATTTTTGTAAAGCATTTTTGTAATGTATTGTAAAAATTATTGAAATAAATATTTTTTTTAATTTAAAAGAATTATAAATTTAACTTTTTCTTGGTTGTCCACCTTTTCACCTTTCGACCGATGTGTTCTTCGGCCTTCAGTTGGTTAATACGTTTTTTTTTTGTATATGTGTAAGGTGGGTTATCAGAAGTTAAATTGTTTTTTCTTATTTTTCATAGTGCGTGCATAGTAGCAAGGGAAGGTAACTCCTACAGACCCTCCTCTCTCGCTACTACCACAACAACTATCATCAGTTCTCCATAATTTTGGACACAGACAAAATGATCCGATCTGAAGTAAGGTTGCGAATCAAGAAAGCTTCTTTTCTCAAAGCTAGATTACAAAGAAAATCCTGAGTCTTATGTGGAACTAGGGAGAGATTGGGGAAAAAACAAAAGCAATGGTGAAAGGAAGGAACTCAATTCGACGATAGAATAAGTAAAGCAAATATATCTTAAAAAGAAAAAAGGAAAATAAATTCAAGAATTAATTTTTCAGATGCGTCCAAGCATTTCAGTATGCAAATGATATTTTAAACTTAAGTATGACAGACTGATGACAATGCGATTCTGAACATGACAGACTAAAGAAAAAACTATTTTCAGCTTAAACCTGAGAGACAAAAGAAAATATTATTTTAAACTTAAGCATGACAGACTAATAAAATACTTTTTTAAAACTTAAACATGATAGACGAATGGAAATACTTTTTAAACTTAACTATGACAGACTAAAGGAAATACTATTTTAAACTTAAACATGACAGACTTAAAGAAATACTATTTTAAACTTAAGCATAACAGACTAATAAAATACTTTTTAAACTTAATTATGATAGACTAAAGGAAATACTTTTTTGAACTTAAACCTGCCAGACTAGTAAAATACTTTTTTAAAACTTAAACATGACAGACTAATGGAAATACTTGGTTAAAATTAATTATGACAGACTAAAGGAAATACTATTTTAAACTTAAACATGACAGACTTAAGGAAATACTATTTTAAACTTAAACATGACAGACTAAAAAATACTATTTTAAACTTAAGTGTGACAGACTAAAGAAAATGCTATTTTAAATTTAAGCATTACAGACAGATGAAAATGTTATTTCAAACTTAATTGTGACAAACCAACTGGCTAAAAAATAAAAACCCCTCCGTTCCCAAAGAGGTAAGGACGTATCTACAACAAAAGATATTGACAAAAGTAATCTTAGGGATCATCAAGGCTTTATTTTGTATATGATTATGGGATCATGCAAGCATTTTAGCATCCGTTGCTAGGGAATTTATATCTGTGGAGCAGGAATACGAAATCTAAGAGATTTCAAGTCGGAAACAATGACAGATGGTTGGGTGGATGATAAATTTTCGAAAACTAAATAGATTAGGGAAGAAATATGAAGGTAGAATTTGGAGGGGTATTCTTGGAGAAGCTTTGTTTCTTGATTTTTTTTTTTTAATTTAATTTTTTTTTAAGGAAATTTTATTATTTTCTTTTTATTTTCTTTTTATTTTCTCTCTTTTCATTAAAGATTTTCTTTTCTTTTGTAAGAACGTCTTAGGGTGAATATGAGATTTTATTTTAAGAAGATTTGGAAGAAAGGTTCGTTATAAGAACTCGGAAATATATATTTTATCATTTAAAAATAGTTTTATGTGTAGCTGCATAATAGAAAAAAAAAAAAAAAAACGTGACCCGTTGGGTCATTCACACAACTATGGTTAAATTGTTCGAACCAAGAAAAAAGGGAGTTTGCAAAGCCAGTTTAATATAAAAAAAATAAAAAGACAAAACCTAAAACAAGTTTTTTCCTGCTCTCTCTCTCTCTCTCTCTCTCTCTCTCTCTCTCTCTGTTTCTCTTTCTCATATATATAACTCTCTTTTTATCTCGCACTTTCTTTGAAACCATGGTCTAAATAGTATTATTACCTTCTGAGGATATTCCCTGTTATTAAGGATTATTTTCATCTCGATTGTGAAAGTTTGCCAAGGAGACATAGATTGGAGCTTAGACAAGCACTTGCCATGAAAATATGGTAATAAATTCGATTTTATTCATTTGTTTGGAAACTATTATTCTCATCTTCTGGTTGTTGTTTCACAATGTTTCGGCAAACTATTCCTCTGGCCTTCGTCAGGTGGTGAACTGCGACGGGGCCCATGGCGCAGTGGATAGAAACATTGAATCTCTACAGTTCCAGATGAGTATTGTCTAAAGATAGCAGTTTCAATCCTACCCAAAGCCGTCCAAAAGCTTAGTTGGCCAAAATGTGGTGAGATGACAACAACTATGGAAGGCAGTAAGGATGAAGTTAGGAGATTCGAAAATCCTATCCCATCGCGGTTAACCACCCGACGAAGGTCAGATGAATAGTTGGCTGAAACAAAACTAGGAGATGAGGATAATAGTCCGAAATAAATAAATGGATAAATAATACAAATTACTCATTGCAATAAGAATTCAAATTAATTAAATAAAAATCGATTTATTGAAATAAATAAAAAAAAAAACTCATTAGAAAAAGCTTAGCTACATAGTTCCGAATTCATTCAGTATAACCTCGAGAACGTTAGGGTTAGGGTTAGGGTTAGGGTAAAAACATGGAATGTGTTCAGGCTTTTATTTATTTTTTTATAACTCTCATCTCTTTCCGGAGAATAAAGAAAAAAGATTAATGGCGATTAGAGCCTTAAAACGTGTACAGAATGGACACAGAATAAAGAAATAGATACAAACACAGGTCCTTTAAAACAAGTAGACCATTAACAAACATTTCCAATGACAGTTGATAAGTTCGTTTGTCTTCTAATAATAAAATGTATGTTTCAAGAAGATAAAGAAAAACATTTTTATTCGTATGTATTAATGTCTATACACGACTGGCTACATCTCTATCTTATTGAAGATGATAGACATAAAACGCCACATTTGTGATGCATGCCCGACATTTCATATTGACAAATTATAATTAAATGTCCATAAGACAGTTATGTTGCGAACACAACATTCATTTTCTTCGCCTTTCGTACGACGTGTTCTCACATTCTGAAAGTGAATCCTTAGAGATATCTTTTAGAATGCAGTCACAGCTTATTAAGGCCCGAAGATCACTCAAGGATCAAGGTTAATAAGTGTATCGGGACACAGCATAGTAATCGTTAGTAGTAGGAATAGGGTATAAATTGACTAAGGGGATGGCTCAGCAAGAACTTGTTTACATTGAACTTGAAGACGACCATAGTTAGTTGGAAAGGAGGCCAGAGTTCCACAGGCGTGCAATTCTAGAAAAGAAGATTTGTATATGAAATCCATGTTTAGATTTAGGTACAGATAGAAAGTGAGAGAAATTATTGATAGTGGTTGTAGCTAGACGAGTGCTTTTTGTGGAAGTTCAGACGAGCACTTGCTATGAAATATAGTAATAAAAGTCGATTTATTTGTATTGAGATAAATAAAAAAGGCTTACCAGAAAAGGCTTAGCTACATACTTCTGAATTCATGCAGATTTCGTATTTATTAACACAGTGCTAAATCTCTATGAAATCTTATATCGTTCTTTCTAACCTCACAGTGGATTAATACTTATATTACACATTCGTGCATGAACAGCGCTTACCACTGGACTTACAATACACAAGCACTCTGCTAAACGACATCATGGCATGTAAGAAAAGAAAAAAAATATATATTGTATTGTTTTTTTTTTAAATCCTGATGAAGGCTTTTTTATAATAAATAAATTTGAAACTTTAAATAAATATCTGTTTATTAAAAAAAATATAAATTCGCACGTGATCGTTCTTTCTAACCTCACATTTTAAATTCCATTGTCCCCGTGCTTCTTAAAAGTGGATTAATACTTATACTATATATATATATATATATATATATATATATATATATATATATATATATATATATATATATATATTATACTAATTTCAAAAGTTAAAAAGAAATAACTTTGGTGCTATCAGGTAAAGCCGAAACCAAAACATTTAACATTCCAGCCTCGTTCTCTATTGTTTGGGCTATCGGCTGATAGATAACAAAGATTTAAAATTAAACTATTTCAAATTATTAATGAATTTACGCATTCACAAAAGTTATTATTATCAAAGAAACGTGTTATCACGAAACACAAACCAGTCAGTTAAAGGTTTCCAGTCAGTCAGCTAGCAGGGATTGAGTCAATACTAGAGTTGTCGACTTGAAAGAGATTTTGTCTCTGCAGCCCGTGAAAGCATCGCCTGGACTAACTAGAAAAGATGTAGAAACTAAGGGAACGTGGCAAACTCCGAGGGAAGATGGTAATAAATATCTGTGAATTATAACTTGGTGTTACTGTGTTTTCTTCTGAGGAAAAGTATTTTAATTACAGGATTTATATTGAAGACGACCACCAGGAAAATAAGATCTATTCCAGAAGGTATGTTTCCCCATTTTTCTGGTGCCAAGCAGAGAGATTTTTTTTGTCATTATGAGAAGGTATCTAAAATGTAATTGTCCTGTTTGTGAATGCCTACTGGAGAAAGCTTGAATGATACTAGACACTATCGTTGAGTGTCTAAGGTCTCTTTGTACGATGGTTTGTCAGGGCAACATGGCATGAGGATAGTTTTTCATAGAAGTATACCCATACGAAAACTTCAAAACCACATAGTATTCACAGCCTAAATAAGGCCTCATCAGTATAGCTAACCCACACTAGTTTTTATGAGGAATGGTGCACCTTCGCCAAGTGATGTTACCTCAAGCAGCAATATGAAGCTGGATACTCTACCAGACTAGATGAATTCCTGTCCTGGACTCGAGTAAGACCAAGAGACCAAAAAGGAAACTGAGGAAAGGAAAAATATGTTCTCACATTCTTTACTAAGTGTTGATAAGTAAAGAAGAACTTTAATAGAACGTTCAAATATCTGTGTGTTTCATATAGAGATTAAATGTTAGCCTCAGGTAGGGGAGGCCTTGATTTCTGAGAACTTTGATTGAAGGAAAATGAAACAATGGAGACAAGCAGAAATCTGTATATTATACATTAAAAAAGACACTCAACGATATGGCCCGGTAACATACACACACGGATATATACATGCATGTATATAACATATACGTTTGAGATCATACATACATCATGAGACACGTTCACTTGAACATGGTTACATAGACAAATGCTATACAACCTGGCACGTATACACACACACACACACACACACACACACACACGTTAGGGTTTGTGTTCCTTGATAGAAGCGCTGGTTGAGTTTGAATAAAATAAATACGTTAGGTTTACTTTATTCAAACTCAACCAGCGCCTCTATCAAGGAACACAAACCCTAACGTGAATTTCGTGTAGCCAACGCACCGTCCCGACATTTGAAAAGACTACCGTAAAAACAACAAACGGACTTCTACTGATTCTATGCTCAAACAACAACATGGCAAAAAAAGAAAGAAAGACATACTGATGATATATATATATATATATATATATATATATATATATATATATATATATATATATAATATATATTTGTAGTCATTGACATACAGTCCTGTTTCGTTGTATCACAACTCATCAGTGCCGCTAGACTAGCACCTATCCCAAGCCGAGGATCGAACCTAGAACCGTCGTGATGACAGTCGGCAGTTCTACTCCTTGACCACGGAAGAGGTGCCCGTAACTAATCTGTCCGAATGTCTATTTAAATAAACATCCGTCCGCCACATGTATATATATATATATATATATATATATATATATATATATATATATATTCAAGTGCATATATATATATATATATATATATATATATATATATATATATACACACACTTGAATATACAGCAAAGAGTAATGTATTTATTTCATGAGAATCACTCGAAACAAGGCATGAAGCCACTTGATGTAAGGAGCTAACAAGAACCAAAGCTAATTATTGCAAAGACAGGAGATGCCTATTGACTTTAGTCTTGAAGAGACCAAGGTTATAGGTGGAAGGAAAACAGTGATCAGGGAAAGAGTTCCGCAAGCTTGAAGTCCTTGGAAATAAACTATTAGAATAGGAAGCTGTATTACAATGAAATATCAAGACAGTGAATTGATAAAGACCACTAGACTAATGAATCAAACGAGCTGGAACAAAGGAAGCAGGGAATAGATCAGACAATTCTGAAGAACACATGCCGTAATAGTATTTGTAGAAAAGACTGAGACTAGCAACATCACGTCTATGTGAGAGAGAATGCCACTGGAATAAGAAGCTGTAGTACAATAAGATATTAAAACAATGAATTGATGGAAACCTTTAGACCAACGAGTCAAACGAGCTGAAATAAATCAGACCATTGTGAGGAATGCAGGCCATAAGAGTATTTGTAGAAAATACTGAGACTAGCAACATCACGTCTGTGAGAGAACTGTTGCAGTAAAGAAAGTGTGAGGCTAATAGAAAGAAAGGAGCGATGAAAAGTGAAGGCGGAGATAAAAGGGGGAAAAAAAGCTGGAAAAACAACCCTTGTGAAATCCCTTTAGAATAAAACTCAAGTATTTTGAAAGGATATCAGCTCCTGATGCAGGACAGTCGGAAGGGGGAGAGATATTCGAGTTTGAGTTTGATTTTTATTTTTTTAAATAAATAAAATCAAGCAAGAGAAAGAAGCCAAGAAGAAAAAAGATGATTTCATTTATTTATCTATTTTTGCTTTTAAAATTTTTCAAAAGAAATGCAATTAATTCATCAGGGATCCGGCCAAGCAAGAAGAATTTGAAACCACCTGGGAAAATGCCCAAAGATCGAAGAGATAACGAAATAAATTATGTTAAAAAAGAAATAAAGAGAATTGAGAAAAGAATTTTGATACAATTGAATAAAAACGCATAGAAAAGATATAAACGAAAACTATTAAACATTAAACTCTTTTATTATTTTATTATTATTTTATTATTTATCAGTTCCTTAAAGAAATAAACAAAAACATTTTAGCATTTCTTAAATTCATAAATTTTTACTTTTGCTGTTTCTAAAAGCAGTAGTTACTGCAGATCTCTGATTAAAGGCAAACACTTTTCAAACCAAACTGAAGTACAATGCCGAACCAAAACAATGGAACAGAGAATTATGACAATGAAGAAAAGGTTATATATTGTTCAGAACAAAGAAAGGATTTTTTAACCGAAGGCTTGAAAATCATAAACGGAATTTTATAATAAAGTGTTTTTTGTGAGTAGACGGAACTAATGCATTCATAAAAGAATTTTTTTTTAAATGAAATTTACAGTATTTAATCATATTGCAAGGTTGCTATTAGTTATGTCTGGTATACTAATCCACATAATTATAAAACTGTGGACCTCGCTTGCTTGCATCTTGTCTTCGATGATCGGGCGATTCCATCCATTAAAAAAGGGATGACAGGTATATATATATATATATATATATATATATATATATATATATATATATATATATATATATATATATATATAGAGAGAGAGAGAGAGAGAGAGAGAGACCCAAAAAACAAAAGCTAAATGGAGGGCATCTAGAACATATGCTGTAGAACGGAGAAAAAAAGGCCAAAGATCCTAGGGTTTTGATGTGATGTTTTGAATATAATAAACTAGTTGTGACCAAAGTTTCATTTTATTCGGACAAAACACTAAGAAACGGGGCCTTATTAGAGTTGGGGCCCATGTTTTTTTTTTTGGGGGGGGGTCACCTTGTATATATATATATATATATATATATATATATATATATATATATGCTGGCTTCAGTCTTGTTTTCGACTATCGGGCGGTTTCATATTTAAAAAAAGGGATGACAGGTGAATATATATACATATATATATATATATATATACATATATATATATATATATATATATACATATATATATATATACATATATATATATATATACATATATATATACATATATATATACATATATATATACATATACATATATATATACATATATATATATATATACATATATATATACATATACATATACATATATATACATATACATATATACATATATACATATACATATATATATATACATATATATATATACATATATATATATATACATATATATATATATACATATATATATATATACATATATATATATACATATATATATATACATATATATATATATACATATATATATATACATATATATATGTACATATATATATACATATATATATATACATATATATATATATACATATATATATACATATATATATATATACATATATATATATACATATATATATACATATACATATATATATACATATACATATATATATATACATATATATATATATATATATATATATATATATATATATATGTGTGTGTGTGTGTGTGTGTACGCGCACGCGTATATGAGCTTGACTCGGAGGGCAAGAATTGAGTGTGGAGAGGTGTATGTTTTGGTTTCGGTTCTAGCTAATGGCTCCCAAGTCATTATCAGGGCTATGACAACAGCATAGGTAGAAGGTAGAGTAGATTAAAAGTGCGTGCCTCTTGTTTGTTTGTATCTTGCCACCGTGCACACTGAATGACGTCACAAAGAAAGATTTAAAGCTAACATTCATTTTTGTT
Source organism: Euprymna scolopes (assembly GCF_053919585.1). Taxonomy (NCBI): domain Eukaryota; kingdom Metazoa; phylum Mollusca; class Cephalopoda; order Sepiida; family Sepiolidae; genus Euprymna; species Euprymna scolopes. Next base: position 113,866,070 of record NC_136502.1, read on the forward strand.
GTTATCAGGATATTCCCTCACAAACAGATAAGATGATGTCCCCGTTCAGTCTCAAGAGACAATGGATACCCCCTGTAATGGTAGATGCGTATGTAATTGCGTGGCAAAGGTTGCACAATTACCAACCATAATTGGCACTGCTTGTACAGTGAAAAGGAGAAGTGCTAGATGACTGGAAACAATGCTGAGATAAGAGGAGAACCTGGAATTCCCAAATGGTCACCCATTTTAGTACTGACTAGGCTCAACATTGCTTAACTTTGGTGATTTAATGAGGACCGATGTTTCAACATGAATTATGCAGTATATCTATTATACCTCACAAATAAGAAGTCGATAATGACATGTGGCCGATAAGCTGATGAGATTTTTTTTTCTGGATCATGAAAGAGAGCGATCGGTCTGTGGTTAGCTGTTCCCATTTCTGCGTTGGGTATTATATAGATATACTGGATTAGAAAAAAAAATGTTAAACCTCAATAATTTTGTATTGTAATCATTTAAAAATACTATTAATTAGCTTGCATCACAACAGAAAAACAAAGAAGAGGAAAGAAAACGAACTACTGCTATGTGTCAACTACACAACAAGACGCAAACTATGTGATGTGCTATCACTCAGATACTCTGCTTTGATAAAAGCTTTAATATATCTTGCAATAAATAATTTTTCAAACATAATACTAGCAGACCGCCCGACATTGCCCGGTTGTAAAATACGCTTAAGTATCATAGATTTTACTTCATGCAGATTTCGTATTTATTATTATAGAACCTATTATCAGTTGAGTATTATGTTGTACCCAATATTTATTATTATAAAATGGTATTCCTGTTGTTTTTTTTGTTCACAATTCGATTAATATATGCAGAAAGTAGATTGTTTAACAAATTAATTTCCGTACTGAAAACGGACTTTATTCACTTTTATTCCCTATAATTTCTTTGTATATATGCTATTTGTTCGAAGAATATCTACACTGAAAGAGTCGCAAAATTTTCATATTATATTAAAAAAAAACAATTTTAAAAATAAGCTCAAAGTTATTAATCGTTTGTAGAATAAATAATAGAATTGTTTTAATATTTTTAAGTTAATTTATTTTGAATCATTTACTAAAGCCAACATAAATAAATCTTACTTCCGTTTAAAAACAGAAGTAAGATTTGTCAAGGGTATGAGTTCATATAGAAACGTTGATTTAATTTGAATAAAAGAAAATACGCATCTAGTGCGCTTGAAAGCCAAATCACAACGTAATACTATAAAAATAAACAAATATTTTACTGAAGATGGAGTATACCTCTGAAATATACTTGTTATAAATTCCAAACAAGTAAAATATTTGTTTATTTTCCTAGTTGTGATTTGGCTTTCAAGCACACTTGATGCGTATTTTATTTTATTCAAATTAAATCAACGTTTCCATATGAACTCACACCCTTGACGTTATTCTCGCGTTGCCTACGCACAGTTCAAACATTTCAAAATACAACCGCTGAGATACAACGTGCGGTTCTTTACAAACAGACTTTTCCTTGTCCAACTTTACAACATGACAATGAAGAAGAAAAGAATAAAGAAACAAAACAACTGAAGATGGAGTATACCTCTGAAATATATTTGTGATAAATTTCAAACAAGTAAAATATTTGTTTATTTTCCTAGTATTACGTTGTGATTTGGCTTTCAAGCGCACTTGATGCGTATTTTATTTTATGGAAGTAAGATTTACACCACGCTCTATAACAGACACGACAGGAAATCAAATGAACACATATCTAAAGAAATGGCATCTACACTAGAGGATGACCTTCAATCTGTAGTGGAATGGGGACAAAAATGGATGGTCATATTCAATGCTGCCAAAACTAAACTTGTTTCCTTCAATAATTACAAGAAACCTTCTCTACCATTAATAGCAATGACCAAAGACTCTTTATCTGAAAGTACATCTATTAAACTCCTTCACTTAACGTTCACAGGAAATAGGAGTTGGAACAATTACATTAAGAGCGTTGCCAGGACCGCTGCGAAGAAGGTAGGGTTTCTCTACTGTATTAGAAAGCTACTAACGCCCGAAAGTATCCTGTACCTCTATAAGGCCACCATTCGTCCATGTATGGAGTATTGTTGTCATATTTGGGCTGGCGCATCTGCTACTAGTGTTTCACTCCTAGACAAGGTTCAAAAGAGAGTTGCCAACCTGATAGGTCCTGAACTGTCATCTAAGCTTCAGCCTCTGTCCCATCGACGAAATGTAGCATCCTTCTGCCTGTTCTACAAGTACTTTAGCAGTGAATGCTCCGACGAACTGCAAGCACTTGTACCCCCTCGATGTAATTACCCCCGACAAACCTGACAAGCAGCAAAATCCCACTTCTTCACAGTTGAGATCCCTACATGTAAGAGAGCCTCCTACTCCAGTAATTTCTTCCCCAGAACCGCTAGACTGGAATTCGCTTCCGGGTTCCTGCTTCCCCAACTGTACTGACATGCAGAAGTTCAAGTGTAACGTGAACCGACATCTTGCTGCCCAACTCTCCACATAATACTACTGTAAATTATGTCATTGATAGTAGCCCCCTACATCAAAGTAGCAATGTGCCTTGTTTGGGGTGAAAATGTAATTTAAAAAAAAATTAAAGATGAACAAAAGATTCATGAATGCTTTTCAAACTTAATTGGACTGAACATGTTTTCTTCCCCTTTTCTATATGAGAGAGAGAGAGAGAGAGAGAGAGAGAGAGAGAGAGAGAGAGAGATACATGTGCTGCGTAATTATGCAGAATGTAGAAAATATGCATCAATAGAATTAAGCATAATAGTTAAATGAAACCAACCATTTAATAAGAAACCATAAAAAAATAAGTAATTAATGAACTTTGAATTTCAACGACTACAGCTTGCTGAAAAAATAACAAAGAAAAAAAAACGAAAACAATGTTTCCAACATTCACCAGGGATTTTTATTCTCAGCCCCTAAATTAACAGAGATTAGCTCATTCCTGTAATGACCTGTTTCCTGTTGATTGCGGTGTAATGACAGTTCTGTGCAGTTCTATGAGGTCCACCTTCCTAAGCTTTGCCTTCTCTCTTTGAAAAGGTGTTAGATTATTGCGAATCGCCTGAGGCGCCCTTACCGGAGAATGCCAACGAGGCTGCCCACGCACATTTTGCAGGTCAGAGTGTCCCATTCGTGGGGGCGCTGACTTCCCAATCCCACTTTCCGACCTTGGTGTCTAAGTTCTTGCAGGAATATGCAAATTAGTTAATCTTAAGGAAATCGTTCGCATGACTGAGTATATTAAGAAGTTTGTTTTAATGATTTTTAAATAGAGAAAGTAGGCTTTTAATATCAATGTCAGTGTGACAAAAAAAACCCTCAACTTTATGTGTGTATAGATTGTGTAAAAAATATCGTTTTATTTATTTCATTTCAGGACATTTTCTTCTGATTCCAGACGTTCTTTGCCTCCTTCGCTGTTTGAGTTCGAGCCTACCTTCCTACGACAACTTTTTTTTTCTTTGCTCAACACAAACCTCCAAACACTTGGGCAACGCCGGGCACAGAGGCTAGGAAATTATAAAGGAAGCGATGTCAATTCACGTGCATATTTTTAAGAAATTTTAAAATGAATCTATAAAAAAACAAACTTACAGTCTCTTCTCAATATGACCTTTTTTACTTATAACATAAAATAGCCAATTAGAAGCCATAAACAGAAGCCATGTTTTTTTTTGTTTTAAATCTGGGAAACGAAGTGGTTTAAATGATTTTTAACTGATAAAGAGCGACTATAAATAAAGGTAATTCGTTTCTCATTAATTAATGTTTGCGACGATGATGTCTTTTTTATGACACTGGACGTCGGACAAGTAAGTTAATATACACTCACCAAGAGTATTAACCGAGAGATCTTGTAATGATTCTTACCGTCATTTAAGTGCAATTATTGCAGTTGTTATTATTTAGTAGTATATCATATTGTATAAGCCAAACAAAAACATGGACATAACTATTAAACAATATATTTTCGATGAAACTGCTTTGAAAAAAATGGTAGCCGATAATTAAAGAGAAATTGATAAAAAATAGAGGTAGGGGTGAGAGAACAACGGAGGGAGAGGAAGAAAGAGAGAGGGTGAAAGGGAAAAGAGGGCGAGGAAAGAAAGAAAGGGAGAGGGGCGAGTAAAGAGAAAGGGAGAGAAGAAGAGAGAGAGAGAGGGGAAGAGGAAAAGGGAGATGAGAGAGAAGAGAGGGAAGAGAGAGAAAAGAGGAGGACGGAAAGAGAGAGAGAGAGAGAGAAAATAGAAGGAAGGGGAAAAGAGAGAGGGTAAAGAAAGAGAGAGAGAAAACGAGAAAAAAAGGAGAGAGAAAGATGAGGGAAGAGATAGAGGGAGAAGATAGAGAAAGGAGATCAGAAAAGAGGTAGGTAGAGAGAGAAAGAGAAAGCGGGGAAGAGAGAGAGAGGAAGAAGAGAGAAAGGGGGAGGAGGAACGATGAAGAGAGAGAGAAAAAGAAAGAGAAAAGAGATAGTAGGGAAGAAAGAGAGGAGGAAACAGAGAAGCGAGAGAAAGAGAGAAAGAGAGACTTTTCTTTCATATATCCTTATATGTTACAGGCATACTTTTATGCAAGCAAAACTATTTAATAATAAAAATAGATTAATAAATACGTCCCATAAAAAATAAGGGCGATTAATTTATATATATATATATATATATATATATATATATATATATATATATATATATATATACATATATATATATATATATATATAGTCATCCACATACAGTACTGTTTCGCTGTTTCACAACCCATCAATGCGGCTAGAAAGGCGACTACCTCAAGAATTGAAACCCGACCACCTGTACGACAGTCAAGGCTCCTAACCATTACGCCAATCGGTGGCTGCTGTGCAAGTCGTGAATAAACGATGCTTTGACCTCGTCCAAAATACCTAAGCTCTATTTGTTTACACAAAAAGCATCGCTTTCTACGCTAATGGTAATCCGTGTATCACTTCTCAATATGCTCAACTCAAGATGAGGAGCATTATAGTCAACCACATACAGTACTGTTTCGCTGTTTCGGCTAGACAGGCAACTACCTCAAGCCATATATATATATATATATATATATATATATATATATATATATATATATATATATATATATATATATATAGATATATATATAGATATATATATATATATAACTACTTCATTTACTCACAATTAATATATAAAAGTATAAATTTATGTGTAAACTTTAAGTATTTACTTGAAAAGTGCTCAATACATAGGTAGAGCTAGTTAGTAATTTATAAAATATATATGGCGATTAAGCTACACTGAATATTCTGCGTTTCATCCACTCTAGGATTCTTCAGGCTTATGCGCATAAGCCTGAAGAATCCTAGAGTGGATGAAACGCTGAATATTCAGTGTAGCTTAATCGCCATATATATTTTATAAATTA